>NC_049991.1:19758487-19762741 GCF_000003815.2 Branchiostoma floridae | reverse complement strand
CTTTTTCCATTCTTTGGGGGTGGTGGATATGGGACCTGGCGGTATTATGCTTGTGACTGTGTTTCTTTTTCAACGTTTATTTGTATCACTTGGAAAATTAAAGTAGTGAATCTACAAGGAGTTGTCAGTAGCTAACTTAGTTAGCAGAAGAAGTAGAGCAATTCGAAAGGTACAAAATGTATTGAATGTTTTGATAGACCTGTGGTCCAGAACTAGTTTTCAGATTGTTTCAATGTGTTTATTTGTAGGGCTACATGTACATGTTATCAGTGCTTTTGTATTGTTTTCTTTTCATTGACGTTCCCACTCTGCTCTCTGTCCCAGGGTCCTGTGGGTCTGTCTGCTCTCATTCCCTGGATTCTTCCCTTGCTGCTGCTGAGGACGAGGGCGTGGTCGTCCCCGGCAACGTCCTTCACAAACTTGATCTTCCTAAGGGCGGGGTCAGTTCAGTTTCCATGGTGATGATAGGACCTCACCATGTAGGTTTGGCCATGGAAGGCAAAGGTGTGTGTATGTGTGTGAATTGTTTAAAATAATGAAATATTCTCTGTGATTGTTGAATTGTCAGAAGAAAGTAACCTCCATCAGCATTTAGCCGGATAATATGATTCCACCACTTTGAAAAACAGTGGGTTTGAGACATGTCTAGCTGTATGCACAGGTTAGGTATAGGAGTGTATTATACTCCAGATACATTCTTTAGAGGTGGCAGATACAATGTATATGGGAACTGGTGGCATTATGCTAGTGACTGTGTTTCTTTTTCAAACGTTTATAGTACTTGTATCACTTGGAAAATTAAAGTAGTGAATCTACAAGGAGTCGTCAGTAGCTAACTTAGTTAGTAGAAGAAGTAGAGCAATTTGAAAGGAAATGCAATGATTTGAATCTGCTTGCCACATTTCATTCTGCAGTATGCAAAGCTGGTGTGTTATGCCAACGGGCAGTTATACCGGCTATATAGATACAGATACAGATATAGATACAGACAGATTATACAACAGTTTTAGATAGAAGCCCCAAAGCAAATGTTGTGTTGAACTTGACTGACAGACAAAGATGTCTTGGCCTTTTCCAGACTCGGTGCAGATTTGGGACACCAAGTTCTGGACGCTGCAGGCTGAAAGGCCACTACAGGATGTAGCTGGGATGGGGGTAGAAAAGGTAAGAGTTGTGCTGCAAACATTATCATAGGATTCAGTCATCTTCTAACTTGTATCTACTGGCTGTATTATAGAGAAATCTCTAGTGTCAGATGATACATTTTGTATAACGCTAGTTCACCTTTATTTGCGGGGTAACCTTTATCGGTTATATTTAACGCCAGGGTATTTCGGGATAACAAGTTGACAGACAGAGGTCTCAAACTCCATTATAATGAAAAAAATGCAATTTGAAACCACTGTCCATCAACGTCATATTTCTAAATATCCTGTTTTTAGGTACAACGGATATAGGTTACTCCGCAAATAAAGGTGAACTATACATAAAATGTAAAGATGTTTTAAGATATTGATCATTATTCTGATTGCTATGTCAAATTCCATTTTTATTGTCTCTGTCATCGGGACTAGCCAAACCAGTAGATAAATGAAAGTGCTCCTCTATCAGTTGAGTATGAACATTTTAGATCTAGAAATTAATGTTATTGTTTGCTGTCTTCAGCTGTACAGATACGGTGACCACATGATCGTTGCCAGACAGACGTCGGTCGCTGCTCTCTCCTTCTCCATCCAACCCACATCACTGGCTGCTGTCATGGGCAAACAGTAAGTCTTAGTTTTAGCATGAAAGCACATCTGTGTTGGTATAATCTATTTTGAAGTGGTGATTCTATTACTCTGACCACGTGACCTAGGGACAAATAACTTGAGTAAAGAATCCTGGCAAGATTTTTTACTCGAGTCACATGTCCCTAGGTCACGTGCTCAGAGTAATTGAATCACCACTCCTGACGAAGATCAACGGATGTGTGACCAAAAATTCGAGGTGAGCAATGTCTTGTGTTGAATGACAGTGAAAAACTTCAATAAGTCTTAGTTTTATCATGATCATATTCTGTTAATGCCAGTTCACCTTTATCTGCAGTGTAACCAATATCCATTGTTTTAGAAACAGTATTTAGGGATATAGAATCAACAGAAGGTTGTTTCAAATTGCAATGTTTTCAAAATGTTGCAGTTATTTTCAAACTATTGCACTGTCCATTGACTTGATATCCCTAAATACCCTGTTTCTATAAAAAACGGATATTGGTTATCCCCTCAGATAAAGGTGAACTAGGGTTACACACATGTACATGTTGTACTTCTGTAGAGACTATACTAGTAAGATTGTTTGCATATGACGGACAACACACCCAAGACTACAAAATTAGAAATATCTTTGAATCACTTAGTTTTTTTTGTTTTTTTTTTAAATTTTCTATTCATAAGAAAGTTAAGTTACAGTTGTGGTGGCAAGCCCTGTATATATATGATATGAATTGTCTATTGTCTACCTAAAGAAGATATATATACATATGCATGATATTCTGATGTGCCTCTAACATAGCTATAAATAACAAAAGGAGGGTTTTCTACGTTTACCAGCATTCTTAAAAATGAAGTATTTTGCTTTAAGTATACTGTGGTTCAGGTGAGCGTGCATAGAACATTGATCAAGATAACCATACAATATGTGATTTTTGTTTAAATATAACGATTCAAAGTAACCACTTAGTTGCTAATGGTTAGCTGGAAAAGGTTTCAATGGAAGATTCTTCAAAATTGTATCACCGACTCTTGTTGCTTGACATAACTTTATCTGCGCCTCCTTGTGATCCATTTCAGAACTGCAGAGGCTGCTGCACTTGTTCCTCAGGAGTGGGGAGGGCCAGCAAAGGTGTGTAAACAGTCAGTACTACAATAGGCAGGGTTAGACAAGTTTTTTAAAATTCACTTGTCCTATCGGGCAAGTACATAGAAAATTTACTTGCCCGAACCAACTTTCCACTTGCCCAAAATTTAATAAATGACATGTATTTTTACTTTCATCGATGGAATTCTTGTTATTGGCTCTATTTTTCTTTGTTGACTAATGCTTGATGCCATGACTGAAAAGTGGCAAGTATAAAAAAATCTCACTCATTGAAAAATCTTACTTGCCCGATCGGACAAGTGGGATAGGACAAGCACTTGCCCAAACAGCACTTTCACTTCCCCGTGACAATAGGGCTAGTGGACTTGTTTATCCCTGCAATAGGGGTGTCTTTTCGGTATTCTCTTGGACTTTTTTCACAGGATATTAATTTTTTATTCTTCTGATATACGTGGTGCTCTGTGTGTCAAGAACAATTTTTTTTACAAAAGAGTGACAAAACTTTCTCTTTTCTTTGCCTCAATCAGAAGAGAAGACATTTGTCAGAGGAGTCCTCTGCTCTGCTTCAGAAAATGCTGGACCCTCAGCAGGTTAGTGACTGTCTGCAGCATTCCTTTGCAATCAATCAATCAATCAATCAAATGGTTTATTTGTCAGAACGGCGTGGCAGCCAAAGGCTGAATTGTGCCTTCTTTACAAAACAAATGATGTATTACAATACACCATCTCGTGCGTCACATATTGTTACACAACATCATACATTTAAAACAATCTTAAAAGCATTCACACGTATAGCATTAAAATCATGTATCGGCGTTAAGATTATCCCATAGGTCTAGATCACTTCATGGAATTGAGAATGCGCAGCAATGATGGGACTGGGCTATTGGAAAACCTGACAGTTCTGCATTTCGGTACAGCTAGCTTATTCGAGTTTCTTAGTGACCGTCCGTGTGTTAGTCCCCGGGGAGCTGGTACTAACTCAGCAGTTCTTTCAGAGGCTGCCATGCTGTTTGCGAACCTGGCACACAGGTTAGCTCTTCTGCTAACAAGTCTGTCTAGCTTACATACGCCAAGTGCTGTGTTGTAGTCTGTGTAGTTCCTCCCCAATCCTTGTGTGACAGGCTGCTTCTTGTAGGGTAAAACACACTCGGATGTGGCCTGTGTAGGAGACATTCTATTGCAAAAATGTGAGACATTAATAGTATTCTAAAAAGTTCTTCCCCCTCCCCAGATAAAAGACCTGCCCAGTTTTAGACAGGTGTTTGAGCTTTTCCTTTGAGCTGAAGAAAGACAGAACATTTTTTCTACTTGTCTCCATGCTTACTTTTTCTAACAATTTTGTGTGATCTCTCCCCCCCCCCAGACAAAAGAACTGTGCAGTTTTGAGCGGAC
>NC_049991.1:19744303-19754576 GCF_000003815.2 Branchiostoma floridae | reverse complement strand
GTTTGTTTGTTTATCTGGTATCATTATGGCAATGAGGACAGATTCTGGGCCAGGAGTGCGCTAACGGAGCTAGTGGGAAGTGGGCTGCTGTCTGGCAGGTAGGGGCTTGTTTGTTTGTTTGTTTGTTTATCTGGCATTACCATGGCAATGAGGACAGATTCTGGGTCAGGAGCGCACTGACGGAGCTGGTACTTACTGGACTACTGTCTGGCAGGTAGGGGCTTGTTTGTTTGTTTACTTGTTTATCTGGTATCGCTATGGCAACAAGGACAGATTCTGGCCCAGGAGCACACTAACGGAGATGGTGGTTACAGGGCTACTGTCTGGCAGGCATGTTTGTTTGTTTGTTTATTTGTTTATCTGGTATCACCATGGCAGCAAAGAGGATTCTTGGCTATCAGAGTTAGTGGGGACTGGGCTGCTGTCTGGCATGTAGGGGCTTGTTTGTTTGTTTGTTTGTTTATCTGGCATTACCATGACAATGAGGACAGATTCTGGGCCAGGAGCGCGCTAACGGAGCTAGTGGGAAGTGGGCTGCTGTCTGGCATGTAGGGGCTTGTTTGTTTGTTTGTTTGTTTACTTGTTTATCTGGTATCACTATGGCAACGAGGACAGATTCTGGGCCAGGAGCGTGCTCGTGGGGACTTGGCTGCTGTCTGGCATGTAGGGGCTTGTTTGTTTATTTGTTTATTTACTTGTTTATCTGGCATCACCATGGCAACACAACAAACAGGCCTTACATCCCTTGTCAAATGAGAAGGCTGTGGCCTGGCTGCAGTACTGGCACAGAATGATATGATGATGATGATCCCTTGTCAATCAGAATTTTACGCTTATGTCAGAAAATCTGCTCCCCAAAGTAAGGGGCATCTTTAGGCCTCTTGCCTAAATGTAGGGGGTCCAATTTCTGATCAATTATAAAACAGTGCGTCCCATGGATGCCTGGACGCATGCCTGGCCAAAAGCCTGGTCACCGAAACACAAGTGCATGGGATAAGATACTCTCAAATTGTTGTGTACAAAGAACCTTAACGTTTGTTGTTACTCAGTGACTAAGTATATACCAACCCGATGAAACTATTCATACATGCTGACAATTATTGTGTAATGGTTTGGTTTAACCCAACACAGCTCCAGCCCTGGACTGTTTGAGAGAGTGGAGAAGGAAAATGACCTTGACCTCTGGCGCTCGTCTCTCCAGAATGTCAAGGAGATCCCAGAAGCCTCTCTGGTCGCACGTGTGCGGCATCTGTTAGGGTATGTACATTTTATGTCCTCTAATTTTCTTAGTACTAGTCTTGAGTTGTTGCTGAAGCCATTCAGTTACTAAACAGTTTCAATATTTGATGACAATTCGGTCTCTACAACGAGATAAGGTAGGGAGAAGAAGAGTGATGGGCGTCTTTCAACACATCTGGAAGTGATATCTGTATCTTTTCCAGTTGTAGAGATTGAATTATATTTAGATATTCTTTTAGATTTGTTATATTCCTTATCACCAAATACGGTAGGAAGCTGTAGCCAGCACAAGTTGGTGACAAAAAGTTTCCTAGTTTGAACTCAAGTTGCCTGTGCCTTGAACAAGTCAAGGATAAAAAACAGTTCAAGTTCCAGTTGATTGGATAAAGTTGTCTCGAGCCCTGGGGCGTCAGTTTTCATAAAACCGTAAACTAACCATGACCCCCTGCTGCCCAATCCTGTAATTTTGGTAGCAAATAGTTTCCTAGTTTGAACTAGTTATTATATAATTACTGCGCTTTGAAAAAGTCATGGATGAAAAACAGCCCAGGAGCTCCAGTTTTCATAAAACCTTAAAGGGGCATTCCACTCCAGAAGGGAGTCTTGTTTTCCAATAGATAATGTGGCAATGAATACATAATCAGCCGAATTTTGTGGAATTCACCTTGGGATGAATTACGTGATGTGTACAATAATGACACTCACTAAACCCATGCAGACCCTACCCATGCATTCCCTATACGCATAGACACTGTGTTTGTCGTACATATTTTCGGAATAAATGAGGTACGCTAAGCACACCGAGAAGGCAAATTGCTCATAAGATAGCAAAGAATACAAGAACAAGACGAGATTTCTTAGCAAACCTGAAATTAGTTTTGTAACCTTACCTAAAAGTTTTGCATTGTATTCAGCCATAGAATTAATTCAATTAGAGGGTACTTGGGGAGTTTAGTAGAAGACTGAATGCTTTTGAGGCATGTGAAGAAACTGGGTACTTTATCGTATAATGTGAAGTAGTATGCAGTTATCACTTCCCAAAATTAATATTTATCGGAAAATAACACTCCCGTGTGGAGTGGAATGCCCCTTTAAAAGAACCAAGAACTTCATGATCAAGCCTTATTTGTCTCCTCCCTGCTTCAAAACCCTGTAACTGCTACAAACTGCATGAAAAAATTCTACCTACATGTAGCTAGTTTGACTTGAAGTTACCTGTATCTGGAACAAGTCAAGGATGAAAAACAGAGCAATTCAAGTTGGTTGGATAAAGTTGTCTCGAGCCCAGGAAGCCCAAATTTCATGAAACCTCAAACTAACCAAGAAGCCTAGACTCTCTTTTGACTTTTTCCTGCTGCAAAATTCTGTAACTGCTACCAATTTGGTGCTAAAATTCCTCCTAGTTTGAACTGAGGTTACCTGTTTCTTGAAAAAATCAAGGATGACAAAACAGAGCAATTTCCAGTTGGTTGGATAGAATAGTATCGAGCCCAGGGAGCTCTGTTTTTTAAAATCTTAAACTAAGGAACAAGCCTGGACTCTTCCAGCTGTCCTACCCTGGAACCAACACAACTATGGTTTGAAAAAGCTTCATATTTTGAACTCAAGAACTGTCTGGAACAAGTCAAGGATGAAAACATAGCAATTCCAGTTGGTTGGATAAAGTTGTCTCGAGCCCATGGAGCCCCAAGTTCATGAAGACTCAAACTAACTAAGAAGCCTAGATTCTGGTTTGACTTTTTCCTGCTGCAAAATTCTGTAACTGCTACCAATTTGGTGCTAAAATTCCTCCTAGTTTGAACTGAGGTTACCTCGTTTCTTGAAAAAGTCAAGAATGAAAAAACAGAGCAATTCCAGTTGGTTGGATAAACTTTAAGTCGTTTTGAGCCCAGGGGGCTCGGGGTTTCATACAATTGCAACCTTGAACTAACTAAGAAGCCTGTAGACTCTTTTTTTTACTTTTTCCTGCTGCAAAACAGTACTAGTGTAACCGCTACCAATTTGGTGGTAACGTTATCTGTGTCTGGAACTACTCAAGGTTGAAAAACAGAGCAATTCCAGTTGGTTGGATAAAGTCGTCTCAAGCCCAGGGAGCCCCAAGTTCATCAAGCCTTAAACTGGCCGATTTTCTGCCCGGACGAGCTTGCTAATCTTGTTTCCGCCTGAGACGGGAGACCCGCGAAGTTTCCACTGCAAAAACTCCTCAGAGCTAGAGTTCATTTTCACGGTCCGTCGACCGGAACGATCAATGGAATTGGACGAGGGAGAGGGAAACGCCAGAATCGTTCTTGTTGTTCTTCTCATGACTCGTCGCACCCGACAAGCTGTACATGTTATGCCCTCAACCAATACAATCCATACACACACTCCGCCAAGGGAATACCGCATTTGCTCGATAAACTAATGCCCAAACTACAAATTGGACGAGGGAGGGGGAAATTTCAGAACCGTTCTTGTTGTTCTACTCATGATTCGGTGCACCCGCCAAGCTGTTATGCGCTCAACCAATACAATCCATACACACACTCCGCCAAGGGAATACCACATTTCCTCGATAAACTAATGCCCAAACTACAAATTGGACGAGGGAGGGGGAAATTTCAGAACCGTTCTTGTTGTTCTACTCATGATTCGTTGCACCCGCCAAGCTGTTATGTGCTCAACCAATACAATCCATACGAACACTCCGCCAAGGGAATACCGCATTTCCTCGATAAACTAATGCCCAAACTACAAATTGCTCCGCCAGTGTGCGAGTGTTGTGGTAAAAATTGATCAGTGGGATCGGACTCCTTACTCCGTGACTGTTGATGGTCCGGGTGGTAATAACGGGTCTATTGATTTCCTGTTCAGACGCACCCTAACGGTTTTATGACATGTGGGTACAACTTGTTTCGCCGATTACGGCTCCCACAAGAAACCCACTAACCGTTTATGGAGTTGCCCTTTCCCCAAACTTTGGTGGGAAGTGCTCTGCCGTGAAATACAATCGCTTTCAGTCTGGGTGGATTCAGAATTTTCCCCCTGGTAGAGTTTTTATGCCCTGATTGACCGACCTGATTGACCAGTTGGTGTTCATCGATTAGAGCTGAATTACTTCACTGAATTACTCAAAAGTACCCTTACTTAAAAGGGCATTGTTTTTATTGAAGAATAATAAGTTTATTTGCAAGTTCATGCCCGAGGGCTAATTGCAAGTACATGGTGTAAAGATAGGAGATACAAGTGACAATGAACAGTTATAATGTAAAACAATATTCTACTCTAATACTAGTGTTGCCTATTTCTAAACAGGTTGGGTTGACTTCTTTTTTTGGAAGCAGAGGGAGACAAAAAGCCCCACCTCTTCTGCAGTTTGTGGGTTCTGCGATTTGGAGAGAAAAGTGGCTTTCTGTTCGTCTGTGAATGTGGGGGAGTTGGGATATGATATTGTGGCTTCTCTAAACAGAGTGATTCTTTCAGTTTGATTGAACACTTGGAAATGAAATGTGTTTCGTCTTCATTAAATGTCTTAACTTGTTGTGTCTTTGGTATGTGTGTCTGTCCCTGGTAGGTACAGGTCCGGATTCGAATCCAGAGGTTTAGGTACAGGTCCGGACCTAATGAGTCCGGACCTAAATGCATGGCATTGAATATTATATCATAATATTATATTATAATATGTTATTACGGCAAAACAATGTATTAAAAAGGGTAGAAGCATGTTTGAACCAATTAAAACGTGTTTATTATAATGGTAGACACATGATGCAACAAAAATTTGACCCTTGCTGTTTTTCCCTCACTGGGGCTCAGAGACATTGCTATGGTGATTTCACAGTAATTTTATCTGTCAAAGTGGCCATCTCCTGACCTGTTATCCTGCCTAACTTGCACTAATTAGATACAGGTCCAGTACCGGTACACCAGGGTTCCGGTATTTTTGTATCTGTACCTAATTGATTGTACCGGTACTGTATCGGTACAGTGTACCGGTACGCATCCCTAGTCCCTGGTTTGTGTGCTTATCGCTCTGTTTAGTTTGCTTGTAATTAGAGCTGAACTACTGTAACAGAAGTACTCAAAAGTACCAGATCCCTTTCTTACAGGGAATTGTTTTTACCAGTTTTGAATAATATAATTTTGGAATGCCATAGAATATGGTGATACTACTGTAGTCAGAATACTCATTTTGAATGCTGTTCGATATTTCTTCAATTCAAATTCACCTTAAAAGCTTTGAGCATGACAAAAACATCTGCGTCGACCACAAGAATGAACACGTCAAACATGATGGAATGCAGTGAGAATTTCCAAAATGCACTAAGAATAATACCCAGGAATACAATGCTAGTTCACCTATATCCGTTGTTTTAAAAATGACATATTTAGGGATAGCCAACAGACATAGGTTTCAAATTGCAACATTTTCATAGCACTCTAGTATGAAACGCTCGTCTGTCGACTTGATATCCCTAAATACAATTCTATATACAACAAATAAACGTTACCTTGCGGATAAAGGTGAACTAGTGTTATGAAGAATTTTCATTCGGGTGACATTCCAGCTCATTCCACCTCTCGTGTGAAGAGGGTATCACAGATATCGGTTTATCTAATGGCCTTATTGGCCTTGGCTCTTCCCCTGCCACCTGTGACAAACAACACCAGACGTGTAAGACGGCCTCCAGCTTAATGTTTATCGTGGTATTGACCGGAAGGCTGGGAGGTTGTTAGAGGAACGGCTGTCCGATCTCTCTTCATTCAGACTGTCAATGCCGGATTCCTTTTTGTGTTAGGAAGAATAGATTAGCAGATCCCTCAGGAACACAGTGGATCAAGGGAAAAGCGTGTCCTTGAAAACTGCATGACATGTTTTGTGGTTGTTTTAAATTTAAAGTGTTTTTTTACCGTAGTTCCAGCTCATGGAAAATGTGTTTGGTAATGTATTACATTCAAGATTTTCCACTAGGAAGCCCACAATCTCTGCTAAGAAGCCCACTAAATACTCATTTCTTACCCATTGTTTGTCCAACACCTCCCCACATAGCAAGTATCATACGGACACATCCACACTCTCTGTAGTTATACTGTCAACAAGCGTACAAGCACACACACATGCATCGTACCAAAAATATAAACTGATGAAGAATACAGATGGTGTAGTCACTCTTCATTCTGTCTGTCAATGCCGGATTCCTTCTTGTGTTAGGAAGAATGGATTAGCAAATCCCTCCGGAACACAGTGGATCAAGGGAAAAGCTTGGACTTGAATAGTAGTATATCATGATGATGAATAGTACATGACAAGTCAAGTATGTTTTGTGGTAGTTCTAGCTCATGGGAAATGTGTTTGCATGATCGGTTGTATTGCATTCAAGGACCTCTGCTAGGAGGCCCACAATCAAGCTTGTCTTTTATTTTTCTAACACCTGCCAACATGAAAATATCATACAGATCCACCCAGAATCTCTGTGGTTACGTGTACATGATTGTATACTGTCCAATGACATACAAGCACTCGCACATGAATCGTACCAAAAATATAAACTGATGAAGAATACACTGTTACAGGGTCACAACGACAATACAAACAGAAGTCTTTCAATCGCTTTTCATACTTACATCTTGTCAACAAAACGGTTTTAGCTACTTCCAGTCGTTCCCCCTGTACTTTGCTATTTAGATATGCGATGTCGCCCGTGGAAGTTCCAACATTGTTTGTACATAGCCTTTCCTTCAGATGACCTCGGATCTCCGAACTTGTGAACAAACTATTTTTGTGATATGAAGCAATTATGACTTGAATTGTATATTGTAAATAAGATTGTAGACTGATTTTAGATTAACATGTTAGATATGTTTTTAATTCTTGATTATGCCATTGTTGTGTAGCGTTATGATTTGTATTGTGTATGTATGTATGTGGTCACGATATCAGCATGCTGCCTATGTGTCCACATTGTATTGCCCTTGTTGCAATTTGAATAAATAAATAAAAAAAATAAAATACACTGTTAGTGTGCTCACTCTACATTGGGACTTTTAATGCCAAGTTCCACCCTGTGGTGGGATGAATCGATTAGCAAATCCCTTTGGAACACCAAGGACATATAACGTCCTTGGGAACACAAAGTGGATCAAGAGAAAAGCGTGTACTTGTCATGAATAGTGCATGACATGTTTTGTGGTAAGTACTACAGAACATGGAAATGTGACTTGCAGTCTTCATTTACTCCACTAGGGGGCAGGATATGTACAACCAATGATTAATCCACACACAATGGTACAAAATAATGTAGATGTTAGATGTACATGTAACGTTAGTTCACCTTTACCTGGGTACCCTATACACCTTTCTCACGCGGCGGCCATGATAGATCTAAAACGAGTTCAATGTGGCAAACAAAAGGCTGTCCATCATAATTAGCAGTTCGACCAATGGTAGCCTGCCAATTAGGAAATCGACCAATAAGTGAATGGCTGCAAATTCGTTAAAAATTTGCATTATTATGTTTTTATTTTGCATCTCTTAAGGGACTATGGGGTCAGTCTACACTACTCTAAATTGCTACATCTTTCGGTGCATAACACTTCTTGTAATATTTATTATTCTATCTTATATCATGAAAATTTGTGTGGTTTGGGGCAAAACTAAATGGGACCTGATTTTAGAATAAGTTTTGTCTGTTTGCCTCATTGACCTCTTCTTCGATCTATCATGGCCGCCGCGTGAGAAAGGTGCATATCCGTTGTGCTGCTTAACAGGGTATCCAAGGATATCAAGTCAATGAACAATATTTTCAAAATATTGCAGTTTGAAACACCATCTGTCGACTTAATACCCCTAAATACATTGTTCTTAAAAAGAGCGGATATAGGTTACCCTACGGATAAAGGTGAACTAGCGTTACATGCATATAACAAATGGTACACCAGCAACTTTCCCCCTGATAGTGTGCCATTAACGATGTCTGACCATACATCTCTATCTAGCATGGCAGCTAGCAAGTTGTAGTCCTTTGTACCGACCTCCTCCTCCAATACTTTCTTAAGTGTCAGGTTCGGTCGTCCCCTTTTTCTCTTCGCATCAGGTTCCCAGAGAACTTGGCGGCCATCTCCTCATGACGGGCTACATTGCCAGCAAGATCCAGTCTTCTATTCTGGATAGTTCTAGTGATCGGGGGAAGTCCATTGTACAGTTTTTTGTTTCCGATGTGACTTTGCCAGGGTACATTCAGAGCGTAACGAAGCAGACGTGTGTACTTGGACAGGGACAAACTATTAGGTTTTAGTATTAACTAACTTCAGTAGCCAAATGTAGTGTGTACTTGACTTGTGGCTGACCAAAACAGGTAAAGATATGTACAATGTAGGTTTGCTTCACATAAATTTCAACTGTACTGTTCCAATAACCCTACAGGTTAGACGACTCCCTGCTGGCAGCCGAATCAGCAGCTGAGGTTCCCATGGAAACGGCGGAACAGGATGTCCCAGCATGCCCCCTGTCAGCTGCCAAAGCCACCCTCCTGTATCCTTGATGTGTGAATTGATTGTTGATGTGGATGTGAATGGAAAGGTGAATGTTTGAGCACAAGTACAACTATAGACAGTTGTCAGAAATGGCAGACTTCACTTTCAAGTTACACAATGATACAGTGTGTATTACATGTAAGTGTTCTATTCAGCCTCACATTCAATTATATTGTATGTAATTATGTTATATAGAATACAACACAGTGTTCCGTATCACCCGAGGTACAAAATGTACAAGCCCGACCGCGGGAAGGATCGCCCGAAGGCCCGAGGGTGATCCGACCCGCGGGAGGGCTGGGACCGAGGATGATGCGGAATACACCGTGTTGTATTTCATTTATGTCATACCCACCTGAGAAAACCCATGTTATGATGCAAAACGCACCAGAAGTTGAGAAAATGTTGTGTCCTTGAACAAAAGATTGTAACAACAGCAATTCAACCGTGCCGTATTCGGCCTATTTGAAATAGTTCAATTTACTTGAAGGAAGCCTGTGTGATACAAGTTATCACACGGTCCGGAACACCCGTATCGAATGTTTTCCCGTCACAGGTATGACATAAATATTTATATGGCCTCCTTCAGTAGTGAAAAATGCTATGTACGATAAAGTTGTTCAGTGGGAAAAGAAATATTACACACTTTGCCATGATACTACCAGAAATTATTCAGTGCCAGGACTTGGTCACTAAGCCTGTTGTATTTTCTATGTGTCTTAAATCTGCTTGGGAATGGTATGGCAAGCACATTGCAAGCCTTTTTATTGTTTTCAGCTTTGGGGTACAGATACAACATCAGGTCCATGCTAGGGCCACGCCTGTGTAACAGTGGTGTTTAAGTACTGCCTATCGTCCTTGCCCAAATGCACTATTGCTTTTGTGATAGCGTTCGTGATTTGTGATCTGCCGACCCCGGTTCGATCCCGGGTAGGGGGCATGTTGTTTCTTTCTGTTCTACTCGCCCCTCTGGTTGTTTCACTGGTTCCCACGCCGGCCCTGTGAGTAACAGGCTAGTATGTGCCACACAGGGATGTCGAACTCGGAGATTCGAGGACGAATCTTGAAAAGAAAAGGGGGAGTAGTGTAACAGTGGGGTTCTAGCGCTGCCAAACTGACCACGCCAACAGCTCTTGAGCTTTTGGTGTTGTGGTTAGCACGTTGGATTTGTGATCCGGCTGCCCGGGTTCGGCTCGGGTTCGAATCCCGGGAGTCGGGGTGTTGTTTCTTTCTGTTCTTACTCGCCCCTCTGAATTTCTACACCAGTAATACTGAATAGTAGAAGTATCAACATCAAAACAGAGACTGAGGAGTAATTCTAGATTTAGAATTTCAGAGTGAATGCTATTCAGATGCAAGTTTTCCTCGTTGCCTTCTTAAATGTCATCTTGTCTTCTTGTTGCAATTTCGCTAAGAAGTATATCTTAGCACTAGAAGTGTCTAATACAAGTATACTATCTGTGAACCGAGAAATGAAATCATTATGGGTGTTGCCTCATTTGGGGAATCTACATTTTCTTTC
>NC_049991.1:19699120-19744203 GCF_000003815.2 Branchiostoma floridae | reverse complement strand
CCATTAATGTCGTCCTCTTACTTCAGATGTAGGTATTCTTACTTGAAAGTGTCCGTCCTGGTATCTCAAGCAAATCTTTTTGAAAAGCTGTGAGGTCGATCATTGCGCACAGTCCTGGATTTTTGTCTTTACACATTGTATTATCAGATTTTCTCTTAGAATCTCATCCATGTCTCATAACTTGCCTGACCAAGTGACAAAGTAAGTCTTCACCTTGTCCCAACGACGATCAAAGTTGGCCGAGGATTTTTTCACCATAAGTTACTGGACAGGTAAGGGTTTTACCGCGCCATTAGCATTGGTTACGCAATCTCTAGCCGTCGCAGTTCGGGGACGGGCAGTCCGGCGGGCCGCGGCATTATGGCATCACTGGGCGCTTGGGGGCAGGCACAAAGCAAGAAGTACTTGTCTTTCACAGGCAATTCAGAGGGCGGGGAGTAATTACTTATCAGAAATACGCTAACGACTTAATGAGTACTTATTGTTCTAAATAATAGATGGTCTCCGAGGGGAGTCCCTACCTTACGTGTGGAGAGAAGATGTAAACAAAATGTCTTTCACGGGTTAAAAATATGTAGTTGAGTTTTTAAAATGTCTCCTTCGGGTTCTCCCGTTTTGGAATGTCTTTGGAGGGTTCTCTGTCCGATAGACATTTTTTCGACATTATAGGCCCCACCAGTGATGCGTCCGTCCTGTTATCACCAATGTTAACGTATCTGTACTGAAAAGCTGTAGGTTGATCAGCGTGCACAGTGCTGGATATTTATTATAATATAATCTCTTAGGATTGTTATATTTTTAATATCACTGTGAAATTTAGGCCCATATCTCATATCCAGTACCGGTATTTCACAACTTGCATGTGTCTGTCCTGATATCACAAACATATCTATTTCTGTTTTGAAAGGCATCAGTACAGTTGCATTGCGCAAATCTGTTTTGAAAAACTGCTGGCTACTCAGTCAGTACACATGGATTGTTATATTTAATATCACTGCGGAATCTAGGCCCATATCTCATATCCGGGCCGTTCGAACGAGCCCGCTCCTAATCTCTGTTTCGTTTGTGATGGATTGCTGCGCGATCGCATGGATAGGTCCCGCGATTGATCCGAGTTTAGTCCCAACACCTGTAAAATGCGTAAGTAGTCCTCGGATCAATATTTGCAGAATCGGGCATTTGTATCAGATCCGCGCTTGTGTGCGATGATTGCTTTTCTCGGCTCATTTCGGGGGGGCCATTCGTCAGGCAGAGATGTCTCGTCGCTACTGGGTTTGTTTTCGGGCACCGAGCTAACTTTCCCATGATCTCTCATAACAGATTTACACATTGACGCTCCGTCAGTGGGCTGGGTGTGATCATTTTGGGCTGATATAGATAGTTGTGTGGTTGTTGACAAATTGACATCTTTTTGGCACTAAAAGCTGGTTTGGAGGTTAACTTGCCCTCACAGAGAAGTTGCTCAATACTAGGGGGCTGATGTAAAGTAGTTGTGTGATTGTCAGCAAATTGACATCCTTTTGGCACAAAATTGCTTGTTGTTGGGTGTTTTCAGGCACCGTTATGCGGGAGCTAACTTTCCCATGATCTCTCATAACAGATTTACACATCGATGCTCCATCAGTGGGCTGGGTGTGATCATATTGGGCTGATGTAAAGTACATGTAGTTGTGCGGTTGTCGTTCAATTGACATCTTTTGGCACAAAATTGCTTGTTGTTGGGTGTTTTCAGGCACCGTTATGTGGAAGCTAACTTTCCCATCATCTCTCGTAACAGGTTTACACAAATTACACATCGACTTTCCATCAGTGAGCTGGGTGTGATCATATTGGGCTGATATGAATAGTTGTGCGGTTGTCGTTCAATTGGCACTAAAAGCTGGTTTTGGAGGTTAACTTGCCCTCACAGAGAGGATACTCCATTGGTGAGCTTGGTGTGATTATAGGGCTTATATAAATAGTTGTGTGGTTGTTGGCAAATTGACATCTTTTGGCTCTAAATGGCTCGTTGTTGGGTTTGTTTTTGGGCAACGTTATATATGCGGAAGCTAACTTTCCCATCAGCTCATAACAGGTTACACATTGACGCTCCGTCAGTGGGCTGGGTGTGATCATATTGGGCTGATGTAAAGTAGTTGTGTAGTTGTCGTTCAATTGACATCTTTTGGCACTAAAAGCTGTTTTGGAGGTTAACTTGCCCTCACAGAGAGGATACTCCATTGGTGAGCTTGGTGTGATTGTAGGGCTTATAATGTGTGGTTGTCGGCAAATTGACATCTTTTGGCTCTAAATGGCTCGTTGTTGGGTTTGTTTTTGGGCAACGTTATATATGCGGAAGCTAACTTTCCCATCAGCTTTCATAACAGGTTTAACTAAATAATCTTCATGGATGTGTGTACTGGATTCATTTTTCATTACAGCAGGACTGCCATTAGGGACACATTTCTTAACATTCTATTTTTTTGCTCAGAATCTTTTCTATATTCCTTTCCCAGCCTAGTTTTGCTCCAGCCCTGCACAATCATGTATGTGACTGTAAGTACTTCTGGACCTGACATGGTTATCTAAATCGGTTTGTCATTCTGACAGAACTCTAATAAGGGTCGCAGTTCTTGAACAGAGCATTACTTCCAGTTTTCTATTTTTGCTCGGGACATTTTCCTATCTCAGGGAAAAGTTTGTCCGATCCCTGCATGTACAGATGCTGTAGTGTTTACCCGAGTCGAGTCAACATAGTACTTAGTATCCTTTGATTTGTTAAGTCAGAACTCTAATAAGGGACACAGTTCTTGAATCACTTCCAGGTTTCCATTTTTGCTCAGGACAATGATTTTTCTATTGGCAATTCCATGACAGATTTTGCTCAGCCCTTTCTCCAGCTTAAATTTTTTCCATTGTTTGGGAACTCATGTTGTTGATTTTCCTGGCTAACTATCACTGTCAGTTTAAGCTTGTAAAATGACATTTTCAACAGTTTTATGTCATTTTCGAGATGGATGGGGTAAAATTGGTACAGAAGGATGTGCAGAGTCTGACACTGTTGTGTGTAGCGGAGCCGACATAGTTATCCTGGATCTGTTTGTCATTCTGATAGGACTCTAATAAGGGACACCTTTCCAAACCAGAGTGTCACTGTCGGGTTTCTATTTTTGCCCGGGACATTTTCCTTTTTCATGACAAATTTTGCCCAAGCCCTGTATGTGCAGACGAAGTAGTGTGTACTGGAGCCAACTTATTATATGAAAAATTTATTATTCCGTCAGAACTACAGAATAACAAAGGGATGCTGTTCTTGAATACACATGTAGTACTACTTCCAGGTCTAAAGATATTTTCCTGTTCCATGAAAAATTTTGCACCAGCCCTGTCTTCAGCTTTAAGTTTGTTTCCGTCCCACTACTCATCGTTTGGAAGCCCATGTTGTTTATTTTCCTGGTCAAATACATGTTGTACATGTGTGTATGTAGTGGTGCGTACCTAAAGCCCGGACTTGGAATTGGACCTAAAAATGTTTAGGTCAAAGTCCAAAAAAAACCTAAATGTCCGGAGCCAAGTCTGGACTAGTCTTGCAAAAAGCTATCTGTCCCTTTTTTGTTCTGAACCATCTAAAACCTTCCATAGACAGTGAAATTTTCACTGGAAAAAGACAAAAAACATTTCGTGTTTACACTGACTGTATAAAATTTGCATGTATTTTTCACATTTCATATCAATTCATGCTAACATGCAATTTTATATGCACCATCCCCCCTCCCCCTCAAAAAAGAAAACTTTCTAACGCACATGATATGCAATGATGGGTTCAGGTCCAGACTTAATGTCCGGACCTGAACCTGAACTGCTGGACCAGAATCCGGACCTGAACCTAAATACGAGTTTAGGTACGCACCACTGTGTGTATGTCAGTCTAAGCTTATGAGTTCATGACATTTTTTTGACGGACGAGGTAAGATAATTTTCCCTCCCGACAAGATGTTTTCCACCCTGGGATAGAAGGCTGGGTCCTGTAGACAGCCCCAATGTGCCCCTCTCTTGGCTCTAAATGGCTCGTTGTTGGGTGTTTTTGGGCACCGTTATGCGGGAGCAAACTTTCCCATCAGCTCTCGTAACAGGTTTACACATCGACTGTCCCGGGACAGAATCTTAAATGTTGTTGATTCTTTTGGTTATTACATGTATATCAGTGTCAGTTTAAGCTTGTAAAATGACATTTTCAACAGTTTTATGTCATTTTTGGGATGGATGGGGTAAAATTGGTACAGATTGTGCAGAGTCTGACACTGTTGTGTGTAGCGGAGCCGACATAGTTATCCTGCCTCCCTTTGTCATCATGACAGGACTGCAATAAGGGTCCCACCCCGGAGACGCAGTTATCACGTTCTGTCACTTCCCGTTGCCACGCCGACGTGAGAACATCTCCCACGACAACGGTGCATGAGCACGGCTGTATGCTCCCGTCATATGTCATCTTGTCTTGTGTGAAGTGTGGCAAAACATTGCTTGCTGCAATGTGCTTATACTTATCTATTTAGTGAAAAGTGATATGTATAATTATGTATAGTAGTAAAAAAGGATATGTATAATTATGTATAATGGTAAAACGGGATATGTATAATTATGTATACTGGAAAAACTGTTATGTATAATTATGTATACTGGAAAAAATTATGTTTAATTATAGCATAATTATGTATAATTGGACTTCTCCCTAGGGACTTATTAATGTGTTCTGCATATTAGTCACCCCCTGCTATGTACTCCATAAAAATATGAACAAGATTGGGTAAAGCATTTTTGAGTTATTGACGTGCAGTCCGGAATTAAATTGTTTTTCCGGAATAAAATTGCGGCTTGTTTTACTAAGAAGACACAATGGCAGTGGGGTAGTGTTTTTCTGTCTGTCTGTCAGTGTGTCTCCCTGTGTGTGTTAAGTCTTGTGTTTCTGTCAATCCTAATTATTTACAATGCATCCTCGGCATGGCTTTTTTTGTCATAATAAAGTAGCAAGGGTAAGGGGGAGAAGTCTGTCATTTCTGATTGTGTTTTTTTTTTTTGTTCTGTTCCCAAGAGAGTCACATTGGAATCACAGTCTCCAATTGGCGATATTAAAGGAAACCTTTGGATATACATGTACTTGCACATCCTCCCAAGCAAAGATTGGGAACCTTCTGACTAGGGAAAAAGAGAAGAAACACACAGGAGATATCTGCTCTTCTCCTGGGTGTGTTTCTCCAGACCTGTGTTTCCCCTGAGTTTCAACTACCAGCTATGCTAGTTCATCTTTATCTGTGGGGTAACTTATATCCATTGTTTTAAAACCAGGATATCAAGTGGATGGACAGTGGTTTAAAAGTACAATATTTTTAAAATACAGCTTGTTTACCAATTAAAAACCACCGCCCGTCGCATTGACATCCCAAAAATGTTTTTTCTTAAGCGACGGATAAAGGTTACCCTGCTGATAAAGGTGAACTAGCGTTATTGGTCAAACTGAGTTCTGGAAAGAAAACAATAGATGTTATCAGTCCCATCAGTGGTCATCTTGCACAGGTTTTGACTGTTTTCTGAAACACATTTTTCCTGAAAATAATATAGTTTTCTATAAAACTGTTTCGCCTTGACCAAGCATTCCCAGAGACCAGGTGCTGTGCCACTCCTATAGTGGACTCTTCTTACAGGACAGCCTCACAGAGCTGCAGTTCACTCAGGTCATGGTAGGTGGAGCTTCATTACTACCATTAATAATTGATCCATTAGACGAAATGATTGAATGCTACATTTTACAAAGAATTTCGTACAAAATGTCAGGTCTTGCCCTTGATTTTGTCGATATATGACGTATTTACAAGGAGGTTATGAAGGGAAGGAGTTAGGACACAATTGGCCTTCATTCAGTGATGTTCCCCTCAGGTGAGAATTAACAACTTCAGTCGAGGTGCCTATATAACCACCTTGGTATTATGAAGGTCTTTATTAGGGATTTTATATGCTCTAATATATGTATTTTCTTTAATATTAATAGCTAAGTAATATTATAACATGATAAGGAAAGAACAGGACTTGAATTTTGAAACTTTTTTTATCTCATTAATCTCTTGATTTCATTAATATGTGATCCTGTGAATACGTGACATCAGCCATTGGTCAAATGTGCCAGGAAGTTACATCCACTGCTTATGAAAAACTGCTGTACAGTCACACTTGCCTGGCTACCACTTTTGTACGTTAAAGTTAAAGTTACCCGTACATCTGTGCAGATGCGTAGGTTTGGTTTGGTTTGGTTTGGTTTGGTTTATTTAGATCTCCATTATAAAGGGGTGGTTTATTTAGGGGTGGTGCCCATCTCCATTTCAAGTAGCCCTTGGGCCACACATCTGAAAGCCACTACAGCAGGGGGCTGGTCCGCTGGTAGTGATGTGTGTTTCACTCCCATACTCTTCCTCATTAGTGCTGAGTGCTAAGCAGAGAAAGCAGCATGTACCATTTATAAAGTCTTTGGTATGACTCGGCCGGGGATCGAACTCAAATTGACCTACCGAATGCAAGTCGAACATTCTACCCACTCGGTCATTGCACCGGTTTTGTGGATGTGAAGAATTGTTTCCGTCGTTCCGTATTACGAGAATCAAAGACGAATGACCACCAGGGTTATTGCTGCCCTGTGGTGTAGGCAGTCACCAGTGAGTTCCCACACGTTTTATTACACCCTATCTTCAGTAGGGAACACCCCATTGGTTTTAAACACATGCCTAGTCAACACTGACTACACCACTGCAGGGCATTCTGGTGGTCACCTATCTTCATAATCACTCTTCTACTGGTGCAATGGCCGAGTGGGTAGAAAGTTTGCCTCGTATTCGGTAGGTCGTGAGCTTGATGACTTAAGAAATGATACGTGCTGCTTTCTCTGCTTAGCACTCAGCATTCAGGAAAGAGTATGGAAGTTGAACACACACTACATCCAATGGACTAGGCCCCTGCTGTAGTTATTGTACAAATGTGTGTGGCCCACAGCTACTGAAATGGAGATGGGCGCCGCCCTATGCACCATCAGGCATGGGAAGGACTTTTTTGACTGGGATAGGAGGAACCCCTCACATCTTTGGTTGGAAGTCCTCCTAAGACGGATTCTCTAGATAACAAAGCTGCATCTGCAGGAGCTGTCTTATATGTGGCAGTTCCTGCACCTGTGGGACTATGAGCATCAGTAGACGAGAGGGTGGAGAAGTAATTGCACTCCCTCCTTTACCATAAAAAAAATCAGGTACAGGCCAGGCGTACAGGTCTCTGAAGTCACGTCGGCAAATGACTGTTAGCCTACTCCATTGCCTCTCAAGATAGAATCTTAAAGGATACCAACAACAACGCAAGGCCTGGTAGTCTTGTGGTTAGAGTTGTTATCGTAGAATCTTAAGATTCTTCATTCGAATCCTTGGCGGGCCCCAATGTTGAGCACTTGGGAAAGGCACTTTACACCATATGGTGATCATTACAAATCACCCAGATGGAGGCCTTGCAAGCCTCCATCTTGTATCAGCCACAGGGTATCAGTCCCACCTCGGAAGTTTTTATCTATTCTTCTTTTTTCGTTTAAGACATATATCTTATAAATACATGTACATGTACAACGCTTTCATCTTGCAAACAGTGCATCACACATTTGACAAAGATTTTTCTTTTCCCTTCGGAAACTTTCCTGCATTGTCTTAGATAACGTGTCCTTTCTAGTTTATCTTTAGGTTACCTCCATATAGTCCGGCAGCATAGCTGAAAAAATCAGGCTAATTGTGCACTTTTGTCTAAAAGCACCAAATTCGGCACACACATAGTCAGACATGTTCTAAGCAAATCTAGATATGGAGGCATCTCAATTTCAGCCCAGGAGCCCTTTAGTTGCACTTTGAATTTAGAGACCCCAGAAATGGAATACTAATTTTGGTGATTTTCTTAAGGTACTTTTAGACAAATTTGCACAATTTTTCAGCTCTTTCGCTGGACTAATATACATTTGGCAAACAAAACTGTTGTACTGTACTGTCCTTTCCTTATTGAGTCCACCAAATGTGTAAATTCCCTCCAGGTTGGCAATTACTCCCGCTTCGGAGTAATCAATAAACGGAGCGAGAAATCAGCCGGCCCGACAGGTGAATAATTGATCACAGGATAAAGAAATCTCTTCACGCGGAAAAGCAAATAGCAATTAATAAAGTGGCGGGGTTACCGCTATTATGTCGCCATCACACCCAATGTGTGCTGAGAACGTGCAGAACGAAACTGACAGACGATAAGCAGGAATGTGGCAAGAAATAACCTGGTCCACCTGTATGAATGGGCAGGTAGAAGTTGGTACTAATGGTAGGTAGAACTTGTGCAGGTGCTTCTGGTGTCTACCTGCTTCTAACCTGCACTAGTCCATGTATTTCGTATATACAGGTTAGTGCAGGTAAAATTGGAGTTGTGCAGGTATTTCTGATGTCTACCTGCACCTAACCTGCACTGGTCCATGTACTGGGTATACATTTTGTATATAGGTTAATGCAGGTAAAACTGGAGCTGTGCAGGTATTTCTTGTGTCTACCTGCACCAAACTTACACTGGTCCATGTACTGGGTATACATTTGTACAGTCAAACCTGTCTATAGCGGACACTCAAGGGACCGGACAAATTTGGCCACTATAGACAGGTGGCCTCTGTATAGAGGTTGCAACTTGTAGATAAAATACCCAAGGGACCGACAAAAAGTGGCCACTATGGACAGGTGGCCCCTCTGTAGAGGTGGCCCCTAATACAGGTTTGACTGTATTAGGTTAATGCAGGTAAAACTGGAGTTGTGCAGGTATTTCTGATGTCTACCTGCACCTAACCTGCAATTAGATTTAGATCCCTTCATGTCTGTACATAATGTTCAACTACATGTGTGCCAAATTTGGCACTTTTAAACAACTTTGCACAAGTTTTCAATCTTTCAGTGCCGCTGAACTTATATGCAAACTAGAGTTCCTCGAACACACATCTTCGCCAAATAAACATTCTTTATCGAAGGTCGTTGTTTTTGAATGATTAATGTATGTAATTATGGCTACAATGGGCCGGATAAGCACCAAATACAGCTTAATACGAGATGTTAATATAGCAAAGCTGGATGTAAGGTCTTTAGTTAGGCTAGGTTAGGCTAGGTCTTTAGTTTTATATAAGATTTCACTCTACAAAATGTACATTGCAGTCTTTTCGTAAAAAAAGAAATAATAAACAAACTTTGAGTGACTGGCCTATATATTAGATAATAGGTCATTTAAGGGCTACCTAAGGGTCATACGTAAGGATTGTTACGGCCCTGCCTTGGTGAATGTTTGTGTCCATCTCATGAAAATAGTAAGTAAAGTTTTGCAATCGCGAGTTAAGTCAGAGGTATTTTACACAGTCTACCTGGCCTGGCTATCACGTCAGGCTACTCAGATCCCCCCATTCATAGCCCCGCAAAGACAAAATAGCTGATTGACAGGCATAGTAATTGCTAATCTCCAAGTATTAGTATATTCATAAGCCTTACTTAGATCCTCCTCTACAACCTAGCACAAACCGAGACAAGATACGATACCACCCGCGTTCTATGACCGCACTCGTACAACCCGGAAGTATATGATATTGTCGTAATCGGTTGCACGGAAACCCCCATGCAGTGTGAAATCGAGGCCAAAATCAGGCAAAAAGAGCCAGTTTGAAGGCCAACTTTGACTCTTCAAATCTCATCCTGAAATAGTATTTGAATCATTAAGCGTACTGTATGCGATCGAACAACTCATGAGGATTACGTTGGCACCTTTGACAGCCTGATTTGGCCCACCGCGATGTTTTAATCTTTTTTTACGTGACCATGTCTTATGCCTCAAACGGGCGGGCGTGTAACACCCTGCCATGGCATGACGATTAGTTCTGCTCCACCTTTGATTTGTCTGTGCTAAGACCCGGAGACTGAGGGCAGGGGGTTAATCTGGTGTGACTGGCCCTTGTCAGGGAAAGGAGATCAGGCTTCTGCTTCTGTCTGAAGGGCTTGAATGATAAATGAAGATTAATGGTCCACACATTAGTGCTGGACTAGGGTGACAATGGTGCCAGTGTCATGTTGCACTGCACACCACTTTTGTAAGGGATGTGGTTCTCTCCATGATAAGAATCCCAAAGTAATTATATTAAGTAGATCGCAATTTACATAATTAGCATCTCATTATGTTGATAATCACCCTAAGTACCTACCTACCAAAAGCAAAGAATATCCATCAATCCCCTCTGCAGTTATCCTTTTTAAAAGTTACAAACTATAAGACCCACTGCAGTTCCAAACAAGCTGCTAGGGGGCCCAAAATTACACCATTCACTCCTAGTCCCAACAGCTATCCACCACTTAAAAATCATGAACATGGCACTTCTGGAAAATTTAGGCGCAAGCTTTGATGCTCACTTGCAGTACCAAAACAAGTCGCTAGGAGGCCCATTATCGAACTTGACCTTCCTTTCTGTGTCCCCTACCTATCAACAAAATATCATTAGCATCCATGTAGAACATCTCGAGTTATCGTGTTAACAGACAAACGCAATTACATACAAAGCCAGCTACAGCACCATAGGTAAAAGCTAGCTAAACCATTCTCGCACATGACAATCCTTTACACAACCGCTACACACCTGCCAAATATCGTAGAAATCGCCCAGCTGCATTTTGAGTTATGCTTCTCGAAACAAACCTCGAAAAAATACAAAGCTCGCTGCTGTACCGTAGGAAAACGCCAGGTAAGCCATTTTCAAACTAGGCATGCCTTTCGACAACCGCTACACACCTACAAAAAATCAAAAAGTTCCATCCACAATTTCTCGACTTATATGCTGTTGACCTACATACAGACCCAAGTAAGCAATCTTATAATCTTCGCTGGCGAAGATAATGAGCCATGTAAACTAAAACTGAGCCACATATCCAGCGTTCTCAAAAGCCATCTGGCTTTGCAAATCTTATTATGAAGAAAAAGATCCTTCAAGGCCCGGTGATCAGTTATCTTGAGCTGTTTGCTAGTTTTAAGTGCCGACAAAACTAATCAAAGGAGGGAGACATTTTCATTACCCCTAATAGCTTCCTTCGGAGCAAGATTCTCCCCTTGTCAGTGATTGATGACGGTGATTTGTGAGATTACGAGTAGATTTCTGTGAGGAAAGCTTCTCCAGAAAGGCCTATTTCTGGGGGGATTTTGGGTAAGGTGTGAACTAATTGAGTTTCAGAGTTCGTTGTACTTACATGTAAGACTGTGCTGTCCTTGTCAAATTTCTCCATGGAAAGCTGCTCCAAAAAGGAGCTTTCAGTAGATAGGACAAGCATTGTTTTTACTTCAAACATTCCTGCGCTGTGTAGCTAGATTATCTTGGCCCTGTCCCTGGTGCTGAAGCTGTAGAATTTGGTTGTTGTGCAGTTTTTTTCCCATAGACTAAATATGCATAATTGGGTGCTTGGTGCTTCATCATTTACACATTATATACAATAGCAATAAAAAGCTCCATCAGTCCTCTAGTCTAAAAGCATGTTAGCCTGAAAGTGTTTAGAATATACACACACAGCAACATCCGTCAAAGTGACAGTCATGACATTATCATTTACACGTTAACAATTAGAAACAGTGTACCATCAGTCTTTCTAGTCTGAAAACAAGTTGTCATCTGTATTGTGTTCCCCTCACATCCGCCCTAGAGTGATCATTGCAGGGCTCAAAATACCACCTGCATATGCAGGTTAGTGCAGGTAAAAATGGAGCTGTGCAGGTATTTCTAGTGTTTACCTGCACCTAACCTGCACAAGTCCTTGTACTGGGTCTTATACATAAATGTCCTATAAAGTGGTTGCACGTGGATCTTTCTTAGCTGCATTGGTTGTTACCATGTAAAGTATTAAAAATTAGCAATGGTTCCAGAACAATTTTATGATGATCCATACTTCCTGAATTCAGAGTGGTGCAGGAAAAATCTGTCTGGTGCAGGTAATTTTCAATGTTACCTGCACCAGTGCAGGTATGCAGAAACAGCTATTTCAAGCCCTGCAAGAGTGATGATCGTCTCCGTCTCCGGGAGGTTGGAAATTGATGGATGGTTCAATCGCGGCAAATCTGGATCAGCCTCCGCTGATGAAGCGCTTCATTTCGAGGATTATCCCCGAAGCTAGGCAGAAGGCGTGTCCCGGACGTCTCTACGAGCCTCATTTCCCTCGTGATGAACGGATGATGAGGGGGAAAGCCACTCCACAGGAGCCAGCTTTAGGTCACACTTATTTTTTTCTATAGTTTTCAAACATTTTAAAGATGATGAGAGCTTTATTTGGTTTTGGCAGTTAAAACAAAACTGAATTTTGAGACCAAATTGCATAATGGACGAAACGCACGTCCTAAGAGTTACATCATAAAAGCAAACAATCTTAAAATAGAGTTACATACAATACAAGATAGTTACAGCCTGACAAAAACAAAAAACAAACAGACACTTGTCACTGAATGAATGTCTACAGAGTCTGATTGTATAAAGATGTCACCTGGTACAGAAATGATTTTCTTAGTCTCTCAAACCAGTTACTTACAATGTACCCATTATTCACCCCCCCCCCCGAAAAAGTAGCATGGTACGGACAAAAATTTAAAGCTTTATTCTGCCCTAATTGCCATCAAACTTTCAGGGCACCAACAACTAGTATGGCTCATAGTTTGCAGCAAGTTCTAACACTGGAGTCGCTGACAACAGTACACACAGTAAATGATGTATTTTGATACTGACATGCTTCCATGACCGGGTGAATTTTTCTTTGCACCTTACCTCACTGACCTTTTGAACTCCCTTCTCCCTGGTAACACCAGGCCATGAACCTCGAGCAACGCGATCAACCTTTAATTGATAATAAAGACCCAGCAAGTCTGCCGAGACTCGTTATACCCGGGCTCCAGTCCCAGTTAAACCTCCCGGTGATGAGAAGTTCTGTGATATTCCGCAGTTTTTACGGCGTGTTTGTGAAGCCGTCTTGATTGGGGTCAGCCACCTAAATTGCGCCGCTGGTTTTGGTTGTCAGACTGCATGAACTTCATCTGTGTTCAGGAATGGAATACCTCAACTTTCCTGCACTTGTGATCTTAAACTGCCACCAACATTAGCTTCTGTGCTCAAAGAACAGGAGATAATTACTGTACTCAAACAATAGGAGCTAATTAACAACTAACACAGTTTTGGTTGTCAGTGTGCATGAGCTTAAACTGTGCAGAAAAAGAGGCCCAGTAGAATGCCTCAAACTTTCCTGCTCTTGCAACTTGAACTGCCATTAACAGTAAGAAAGCAATGATTCCATGTTGCATGTATAAAAAGTTAGACTAACAGACTTATACTTTTGAAATGTCTGTCCATGATGTGGTACAATTTACAGGTCCCTTTAAGGCAGAAAGTAAAATGTGTTGTCACCCTACAGTGAGCAAAAGTTCTGAGCGTCTAACCGCCACGTAAACTGGAACGAAGCGCCTGATTTATTGTTCAAAAGTTATCCCCTGTTTTTATTGGTTTTTATGATCAGCTACCTAAAGGCTATCTGACACCTGGGAGTATTTCATCTGCGCATTCATATTTATGTCACAATCAGTTTGATCGTCGCCTCTCATCCATTTTTCACAAGAGCAGAACCCGACATGATAAAAATGATCTCGCCCTTAATGCGCTATGAACGTATGCTTGTATCTTACGATAAACACTATATATATATCATACCTCCTCCCACCACATTTTAAGAAGAAGAAGAATAGAAGTGCACTAGAGGTGGGTACCGGTACAGAAAATTTGAATAAAGGTATGGTTCTTGTCCAGATGTAGAGAATCAGATCTCTGTTCAGACCTGAATCTGGACCTAATTGTTTGTGATTTTTTCGTTCGTATTTTTAGACCAGTCCGAAGAAAAGAAAAACCCATATCATACCTATTTTGCATTCTGCGATTTGAAAGTTATGGAGTTGTGACCAGAAAGTAGCATATGAAAAGCTGTCTTGATAAGAATCATTTAAGATCTATTTTCTCCAAAAAAGAAGCCTTTAAAAACAAAATCTTGATGTCTTCAGTAATTCTTCTCCAGTTCTGTATTGCACGTTCTCTTAAAGTTTCTTGGCCAAACAGTTTTTGTCTATTCACACTCTGGCATCAGTTTTGGAGTTCCAACATGATGTCATCCATATAACCAAATCAATCTGGCCTCAGTCAGCAAGAGATTTACAAAACCTGAGATAAACTCAATATTTCATGAAACAAGATCCTTGATTACTTGTAGAACTTGTGCTGCAGATCCCCCACATAGTCTTACGTAAACCCCTGGTGTTGGACAAACTCTGCCGGAAGCCGAGCATCAAATTTCACAAATGGATTCTGGCTCACAGGGATTTACCCCGTCAACTTCCAAAGTCGAAAGTTTTGCTCCACTTCATCCGAGTTGAGTGTGCCTTGAAAGGGGTCGACAGGCTTCAGACTCCCAGTGGTCACCGTCGACAGGCTTTTAGCCAGGCATGTGTCAAGGCGTCATCTGGACGCACTTTTCTTAGAATAACAAGAAATTTGACACTTGACGCCCTTACACTGGGGAGAAAATCCCCTGAGAAGCATGAAATTCTGATTGACCAGGGATGCTACCAGGTCACCTGTGGTCAGAGTCTTCTACTGTGACCTCAGTCTGTAACAGTATTTTTGCCTCTTAGGATACCTTAGAATGCACTTTCTTAACTTAAAATCATCAACTCTGCACCACAGAAGGTGGATGCCCCTGGACCCCCCCTACAATAGTCACTTACCGCGACTCACCAATAAATTTGGTCTCCCTGTAACAAAATCCTATCTAAAAGCCTGACCGCTGTTACAGAGAGGACTTTGAGTATGCGGGGCTCGGAGTCATGAGGCATGTGGGGAAAAGAGGGGAACCTGGTTGAATCGTTATGAATACGAGGTTTCACTTTTTGTTCACCATGGTGATGAGACTTTTGTGGCAAATTATGCATCGTGTGAGTCATAGCTGGTAGATTCGGACCTAAGACCACAGGACATTCGTTTTGTTCGAATCCTCTATTTATTCATGAGAAGCTCAAATCAGCCTACAGGCCACTTTTCATTGAGATCATGAGGGATGTAAGGGTCAGAGAGAATATAACAGAGAAAGTGATTACATTGAGTCCTAATAAATCTATCAAGAACATACTAGTATATCATTACATGTACATGGTACAAAAAAGCTAAGGGTTCATAGTCTGTGTCTGTTCATTCTGGTCATAATTCTTTTACTTCAACAGTCTCTTAAAAGAGGTCAGAATTGGAGCCATACAGTTGCAATGATATTACTTTTATCATTGACACAACAGCAGCACACAGACTTTTCTATAAAAGAAAAAATTTACGCCTCTTGGAGGCGAATGTGCTCATGTTGGCAAATGGCGCACTAAATTTGTACATATTTCTAAGCACAATTTTGACAGTTTAGCTGAGAGGCTCAGTGGGCATCACTCCACCATCAAGGAAAGAGATGTGAAGGACCTTTTCCAAGGGCACAACGTCGGGGGCCATGGCAAGTGTCGAACCTGGGACTTATTGGTTCTGAGTCCAACGCTCAAAACATTGTGTTGCACCATCACCACTTGTCACAAAGTCATATTATTTGTGTACAATTATAGTGGCATGATTATACATTTATTGTAAAACTATCTTGTAAAAACTTGGGCATAGTTCCTATAAATATCTTTTTAATGGAAAGCGTGCCTATTGTGGAAAGAGACATTATCATCATCATTATAATCTGACATACTTGTTACAAAATAAAATATGGTATAATCTGATTTTGGCCTTTTGAAAAGATTTGTTTTTTCAGCAGTCATGACAAGAATGAATATTAGTACAGCTGCTTAAAGTATTGTATACTAATCATGCTCATAGTATCAGGCTGAAAACTTTGCTACAGGTAGGTCTTTTTTTTAAAGAGTTTGTTCAGTGCAAGGCCATTGACCACTTCTGGGTACTGAACTACGCTCTGTAGCAGCATCTCTTCTCCCCAAGTCATAAACATTGAGCTTTGTCAAGTTCAACTGACTAGCTGAATAGGCGAAGCAGGGTTTTCCAGGTTGCTTGAGAAATTCTCTACCCCATTTAGTCGGATTTTCAACTAATACGATGAACAGGACTCACTACTTATAACTGCTGTAGTATTCAGTATCAATTGCAATTATACAAGGGTGTGCCAGAAGATGGAATTAAGACTGTAGACCCCCTGGCCTATGAGCAGGGTTACTAGACACTACACCACCCACACTAATGTTATAATCAGGGTTGGACAAGTCCACCAGCCCTATTGTCCAGAGGGCAAGTGAAAATGCCGATCAGACAAGCGCATGTCCAATCTCACTTGCCCGATTGGGCATATAAGATTTTTCTAGAAAACCTACACAATAGAATGATGTTAGAAAACTTGTCCAACCCTGTTTTCAACTAGTACAATGAACAGCACTCACTACTTAAAACTGCTGTTACACAGTAACAGTTGTATTCAGTTGTATCAATTGCAATCCAAGGATGTGCCAGAAGACAGAATTAAGACTGTAGACCCCCTGGCCTATGAGCAAGTTCACTAGACACGACACCACCCACACTACTATAATCACGTTGTTTTATCTTAGCGTGTTGTTCATCTGATCAATGAAAATGCTCAGAGTCGTTTTATGCTCATGATCGTTACAGCCCACAGGTTACGAGAAGCTAGTTTTCTACCGACCGTTAATGATTTTACGTTAATTATTTACCTTCTTCAGTCAGCTTTACGATCTGGTACATATAAACTGGGCGGTTTTTCACCACACTGTATATATTTCATTGCCTAAAAAGTTTTCTTTCAGAAGTTTTGTTGTTTTTGCCATAATTGCAGTTTGCAGCATTGAAGGGACTTAAGGGACCCAAAGTTTACTTTATTGACTAAATCCATACGTGCACAGAGATAGATTTGGGCTTGGCGTCGCTGTAAGCCTTAACTGTTTGGCTGTGTTAGCTAGGATAAAGCTACTTCTTTAAGCCTTCGATTATTGTTCTTAATACCGAAAATAGTTTCATCAGGTTGGTAGAATATAGGATGAAGGAGAATTCTTATTACACAACCAGTGGGTACTTACATTGCTTACGTTTTGATGTCTCTCAGACACCTTCGTCAGAGCTTCTAACTGGAGTTCTGCTTCTCACCGCTATATGTAGCCGATGTAGGTGGCGCTTTTGCGGTGAGAAAACAGTCCCAAATGTGGCTTAGCTTGTATCCCCCCTCGTCCCTGTTCATCACTGGGGCCACCTACATCGGCTACATATAGCGGTGAGAAGCAGAACTCCAGTTAGAAGCTCTGACGAAGGTGTCTGAGAGACATCGAAACGTAAGCAATGTAAAGTACCCCACTGGTTGTGTAATAAGAATTCTCCTTCATTCCTACTGTTCTTAATAGTTTTCTGACCTTCATGGTATTCTTTTGCTTTTGCTTGTGTCATTGATTTTGCATTGCGTTGAACAAATTTTTAAAGTACAAAATTTCATTATGTTATTCACTCTGTTGCCTTCAAGTACTAGAGTTGCCAACCTATGATTGATGACTGCGTAAAAAATTTGTAAATTCCCAAAACTATCGTAGAGTGGAATTTGTTATTGCCAAGCACAGAAGGGCCATTTTCATAGATAGATTGAAAGAAAATTTGCAGATAGATGTGCAAAAGTTAGGTGTAACAGGTCGTTCAGTGTGATGTAACCAGCTGCTGCCACACAACGTGCCTAACGCTCAGTGATGTGTCATTTAATAATTGCTGAATTTCTTATGCAGTAGACACTGTGCTACAATTATTGGTATGTCGATGAAGGTTAGACATCCAGGGAATAAGATATTCCAACAAGCAGTTAATTAGTAATACTCATTAGACAAGCAACTGGAGAAAACCAGTTTCTACCAGATCTCTTCAGTTATAAAAGATAGTGGTTACTATATAAACATTTATTTTGGTCTTTTGCTGTGGGACATGTTATTACATAGAACAGCCTAGACAACTCATTTTTCAGGGAGGCTGTCCATCAGACAGAACAGCCATGTGTTACCTGGGGTGATTGTCATTTCTGGTGCATCAATGCAGCGGCATGTTCCTGCCTCACGGCAATCTGTTCCCAATGTTCTCACCAGAATTTTTTCACAGAATAGGGTCATCCTTTAAAATCCAGCAAAGCCATATGGTAAGCAATGTTGGAGTGACATTTCTAGGAGGTCCAGGGCAATACTTCCCCTGAAATTTTTAGAATTTGTTACCCTCAAAGACACTTATATTAATTTCCAGGCCAAATTTAGTGAAATAAAGCCAACATTTTTTTACCATTGTTATAAAACAACAGCTGGTTGAACCACAGCATAGGGGCACAAATCACAGGGTAGGGGATCCAAATCACAGCGTAGGGGATCCAAATCACAGCGAAGGAGGCACCTAAACTGATAAAAAAAGCCTGGCGAGAGCACTGTTTGCTTGCAGCCGGTCTCTCTCGTTCGGGCACTCCCGCCACCGGCAAATGATGCATGATCTTACACTGATGGAGGCTCGTCAATACCGCCAGGTCACGCAGACGAGAGCGGCACTTTAAGCTTTGTGTTGTGTGAAAAGTGGCTGTCTTTTATTTTTAGTTATTAATTAATAATTACTGTAACTGCTGCTGAGTTCCCAGGCAAGTGACAAGGGTAGGCAGCCCACGATCATATAACTTAAACCAGTGCTTTTGTTTGCAGAGTTTTACAATTGGTAATATATGTCAACAAATTATGACTTTAAAATAACATATTAGTGTAAACTCAAAATCATAGTGACATAAGTCAATGTAAAATAAGATAAACCAATTTTGCGCCCAGTTACTATCTCATATTAAGCAGACAATGTAGATTGAGACCGATGATATTTAACAGCAATCACAACAAATCTTTTGATTCGTTAACAAGATTGTAAAACATTATTCAAACTACATTGTAGTACTGGTCTTTGTAGAGTTTTACAGAGTAATATACAGTAAGTATGATGAATTAGCATGCCATTCTATTCAGCAACTCTCTCAACAAACCTTACACCCAGTTTTCATGACAGCATTTAGACCCAATCTTCTAACAAGCTACCAGCATTCACACTTGTTTTTTCATAGATTTATTCCCAGTCTTTATATAGTACACCGGCATTTGCCCCCTGTCTCCCAGCACACTGATGTTTACAACTGTTCTTTGTAGTCTTCTGCACAGTTTTTCATGACTGCCAGAACTTATAGTTATACTCCCATCCTTAATCATTAATCAGGACCTACATTTGTCAGACGAGTTAAAAACAATGTTTTATCGTCCCACTCAAAGGCTGGAGAGTTTCAGAAGTAGCTGCGGTTATTTCGCCGGAAAACTATTCATGGCTTTTTAAGGGGTGCCCAAGGATCTGGCCTGGCATCTTAACGGCTTGTTCTACAATTGGATGAATAAAATAGGGACTGTAATGGCGACTGCAATTTCCAGGTCGACCCCTGGTTCGGCACAGATGCAACTGCGCAATTGATTCACTCCGCTGTTAAACTTTGGCAGCCGGGTCACGTGACGTTTTCTTTTTTAGATCTATTTATAGAGAGAGACTTCATACAGTGTACATGTACTGTAAATGTATTAAAGTTCGCTAGGAAAAGGGATTTTTTGCGGTGGTTTTAAGTTAGCGGTAGCACCATGCACATACTCTAGTCTCGTCTCCTACTGCCATGGAAAAATGATTGCGGTGAAGCGGCCACTGGGAAAACTGCAAACATTATAACACCGCAAGAATTTCTGCATTTACAGTATATGATGTTGGTATGACCATGGTCTGGAGTGCAGCGTCGGGCCAGTTATCGATCGAGGCACTGCAGCCCACGTTTAAGTGATGGTTACATTGTCCACTGCAGCACAGCCGCCATTGTGTGGAGGGTTCCGTGGCTGGAGGTCAGAGAGGTCACGATGTGAATGTACTGGCGTGACATCTGGAGTTAGGGAGTCTATGAATTAGGACTCGCTTTATGGCCCCGCCTGTCTTGATGCATGGCGGTGCCAATAAGTCGCTTGCTGAATGTATTAGTCGTCTCGTGCCGGCCCTGGAAAATGGCCCGTGTAACTGTGAGATTGCTCGGGGGCTAGTAGGGGGCTGAGCCTGTGACAGATTATAACAGAATCAGATGTGCTGTTGTTGTGTGCTGGAGTTGCATTTGTACAAATTGTCACCTACAACACTCAAGCACCTTTGATATGTTAGGCAGTCCAGTTCCAGTTCTGATTAGCTCTCAATTGTGTTTGTTTCTGGAACATTTCTGTATGTGTTCAAGTCTTCTTACTTTGCCAACTCATAAACTAAAGCACCTCTTTACCTGAAGCAAGACAAGATGTTCGCATCAATCCCTACACGGCTAGTTTTTTATCTAACCATATTACAATAGTTTTATTTTGTATCTGTTTTTGTGTATATATATATATATATATATATATATATATATATATATATATATATATATATATATATATATATATATATATATATATATTGTAAACTAGAACAACTCAGAAGTAAGATATGACTTGAACAAGACTCTCACACCAATCCCAAAGTTCAATATTGAGTAGCTGTCTGCCAGAGCACTACATTACAAGTTTTCTTGCTTTGTCTCAAATAACGCAAAGTCATGATCATAAAACTTAAAAGCCCCTGAAGCAAGACTAGTAACAAATTTCAGACATGACGTTCACACCAATCCCTACATGGCAAGTCTTTGTACAAAACTCTTGTGAATTGTCCCTACACTAGAAGGTCACCTGGCACCCCTGAAGTATCATAAACACCTTCGGAACAATTCCTTCACCTAAAGAAAGGATTCCCCGAGACACTTCCATCACAGCAAGTCCTTGGCATTCCCCGGCATGTAAGGCCCATCTATGGATGGCCTTTTGTGCCGAGGTGGTGTGATGGAGGATGCTGGCTGTCTGCTTGTCAGTTTTATGACAGTGCAAGGATTAGAGTCCATTATGAGTGTTCCCCCCTCCCTGTGGCATACATATTTGACAAGGCCATGTAAGGTACTTGTTTTGTTTCTTTCAGATACATGTACTAAGTAATAAACCACCTTTGGGTGTATTAAGGATGACTTACATGTTAGGTAACTGCAAGCTGCATAAGATCAGACTGTAAGGTATTGTCCACTCACAGCAGGAAGCACGTTTTTGTGTGGTACATGTATGATGTTTGACATGCTTGAGGTGTGGCTGTCCTCAAATTTGGGTTCTACGGCTTTATGTCCCATTTGAAGGGTGGTGTACATTAGTTTGTGTGTATAGTAGTTTGGCAAGGTGTTTGCTTGCTAGTTGCAAAGTTTAGCATTCCCTGCACCTTTGATATCTTTTCTCTGTTAACTGCAAAATGTGATTACTTTAATTCCTGATTTTTTCAATGTAATGTTATGTTCACGGTTTTCACGGTGACGACTGAAACGTGAACTTATCATTACTGATAACAAATGATTCACAGACTTTTTTTATGTGCACTTGCCGCGACAGTGAACATTTAGTTCCGAGAACAAGTTAGATTTTTTCAGACCGTGAAAGTTTGGTACCGAGAAGACAAAGTGAATTACAGTAATTATAATTAAAGAGTGAAAATGAACCTAAATACAGTGTTTTTTTAGCATACAAAGTTTTAAGATTTTTTATGTTCAAGTAGTTTCTTTACTCCCAAAGTCCAAGAAACAGTTAACTTTGTTGATGCTGCCTAAGCAAAGTGATGGATAGGTGTAAGAAATGGCAAAGTCTTAAGGAAATGACTTATCATAAAGACCATCTCCCCAGCGACTTCAAGACGTGAGGCATCTTAAATACCATACTTAAAGTCCGATGTACCTCACGAGACTTGACAGGAAGCTCCCTAAATACCAGGACTTAGAGAAACATACCTCGGGGTGTGACAATTTTGTATCATTATCCCCCGTCAGAAGAGCAGGTAACAGCTCTTGGCAACATTTCTGAAGATTGATGGTTGCTCATTCGCCAGCCGACAGCGGAGAGAAACTCAGACAGGCGAAGACTCATCAATCTAGTCTTGGGTGTCATCCTGCAAGCTTTGCTCACATATACCTGAATACATTTGTACTAGTGGTGGGTACCATTACTGCATGTGTACCGGTACTAAACCGTTTTTTTCGTGTTGGACAAATCCAGAAAAACCGGGACCTGAAAAAAGTCAGTTGGATCAATTAAAAAATTAACAGATTATATCGGAGGCGTTCACGTGTTTCGGGGCTTGCAGGTCCAAGAAAAGAACAAGAGCGAAGTAGAGGAAAGTTGATCGTCAGATAGAGACTCATCAATCTTGTCTTGAGCGTCATCCCACAATCTTTGCTATTACATATAATACATGATCGATTGCATTTTTTTGTAAAAAAATTAACAGATTATATGGGCAGGCGTTCACGTGTTTTGGGGGCTTGCAGGTCCAAGAAAAGAACAAGAGCGAAGTAGAGGAGAGTTGATAGTCAGACAGAGACTCATCAATCTTGTCTTGAGCGTCATCTCACGATCTTTGCTTAGCATATACATGATCGATTAAAAAATTAACAGATAATCGGCAGGCATTCACTGACAGATGTTTTGAGGGCTTGCAGGTCCAAGAAAAGAACACGAGCGAAGTAGAGGAAAGTTGATAGTCAGACAGAGACTCATCAATCTTGTCTCGAGCGTCATCTCACGATCTTTGCTGTTACATATACCGGGTACATGATCGATTAGAAAATTAACAGAATACTAGTATATCGGTACTAGGCGTTCACGTGTTTTGGGGGCTTGCAGGTCCAGGAAAAGAACAAGAGCGAAGTAGAGGAAAGTTGATAGTCAGACAGAGACTCATCAATCTTGTCTTGAGCGTCATCTCACGATCTTTGCTTAGCATATACATGATTGATTAAAAAATTAACAGTGAGATTATATCGGTAGGCATTCACGTGTTTTGGGGGCTTGCAAGTCCAGAAAGAGAACAAGAGCGAAGTAGAGGAGAGTTGATAGCTAGACGGTGACTCATCAATCTTGTCTTGAGCGTCATCTCACGATCTTTGCTGTTACATATACATGATCGATTAAAAAATTAACAGATTATATCGGCAGGCATTCACATGTTTTGGGGGCTTGCAGCTCCAAGAAAAGAACAAGAGCGAAGTAGAGGAGAGTTGATAGTCAGACAGAGACTCATCAATCTTGTCTTGAGCATCATCCCGCAAGCTTTGCTCACATACATGAATACTATTTTCGTGGGGGCAGCTCCAGGCCTAGAAGAATCCTTGTCCTCACTCTTGCAGTGTCTCGTTATGCACTTCTCATTCTGTCTCATTCTGTCAATGTTATACGCTCGTTAAAAGTTTCATTAGCTTCAATCTGAATCAATCTTTTGTTGAGTGTCACACTCAAGCTTTGGTAACAGACATGTATAGTATTACCTGAATACCATTTTCAGGAAAGCAGCTAAGGTCCTGGTAGCTTCAGGCCTGTGGAATCTTGGTCTTCACTCTTGCAGACTTGCAAATTTGGATCTCACAGTCATGGTATCAAGCATTGTTCAACACAGAAAAATATCGCCAATGATAAAAGAATTCCTTTGCTGGAAGTGAAGATACGTAGTACTACGTAGAAAAATTTTGAATTTCAGGTGTGAAAAGTCAGTTCGGGCAAGTAGATTTTTTTGTCTTGCCCAATAGGACAAGCGAATTTTAAGAATCTTGTTAAACCCTGCTTGATCTGTACTATTGTGTGAAAACCAAAGAAATTTAGTAGTGTTACCTTAAATACAAACAACTTCTAAGAGATAGACACCCTTCTCTTTTTTTTCTGTACATTTCCAGCCAACAGTGAAGTTGGTTCTCCATTCGGGCCTATTTAGTACAATATAGCATGAAATTATCAACCTCATACCTTAGATACAAACTACTTCTAAGAGAGACATCCGACTGTTTTTTTTTTTTCTTGTACCTCCAGCCAACAGTGAAGTTGGGTCTCTGTTCAGACCTATTTACAATATAGCATGTTTACAATTATAACCTACTTGATCTGTACTTCAAATTTGTATGTGTGAGAACCAAAGAAATTTAGTAGTGTTACCTTAAATACAAACAACTTCTAAGAGAGACATCCAACTGTTCTTTTTTCTTACACCTCCAGCCAACAGTGAAGTTGGGTCTCTGTTCGGACCTATTTACAATATAGCATGAAATTCAAGGTTAGCACCTCTGCCCGAGGTGGCAGTATTCTTTATAGACGGAATACAATATTGGATACGGTGGTGCCCTCCTCCTATTGCCTCGTCCCGTCATCTTTCACAATTTCTCCGCGATGGAGACGGGTTATTTGCCGGTTGGAGCCGCTGGTTCAATTTCCTGGTTCAGTGGAGGTGTTTGGTGAGCAGCAGATTCCGGTCATCTGCAGATCCATGTTCATTAGAGTCAGGTCTTTATGCTGGGAGGAAAAGTTATACCAGTAGTCTAGCAGTACTCTTCTAGTCTAAAAATGGCAAAGAATAAAAAGAAAATTAACCAAAAAGAAAATTAACCCAAAAAAAATTAACCAAATTCTCTCAGTTCAGATGATATTAAAAGCGTTTGGGGGACAAGAAAAAATCTTGATTCATGAGTGACAATATTATGACACATACAAAAGGGTAAGGTGCTGTTTTTGAAATGAGAGAATTTGTTATGATTGTTTCTTGGCCTATGGAATATAGTTGTTATAGCTGGTTGGGCTGCAATGTTGTTACACCCAGAACATCACCATATGTATGTCCTGTCATTAATCAAGAAGCCAAACTTCTGTGTTGGACTTAAGATATGTGATACAAGTTAGGTGTGACGGATCGTTCAGTGTAATATAACCAGCTGCTGCCGCACCACGTGCCTGCGAAGCTGGTGTGTTACGCCGAAGGGCGGATATACCGGCTATATAGGTACAGATACAGATTATACTTTTATATGCATGTTTTGTCTTTGTTGTGACACAAGTGTACTTAGCTTGCTTGGGCAAAAATGTACAATAAAGGTCTTCATTCATTAATATCTAAATGTGTTCTAAGATGTTTGGAACGCTTGAACAGCTCTGTGCTAAAAAAGATTGAGATCCTTTTTGTCTCTCCAATGGTGTGAATCTTATTTGAGCCCCTCTTTTGATCAGGCGTTGTAGCTAGTTGTGCTGCATTGTTACAACCTGAAAATCACCTTACACCCCGTCATTAACATCTTGTGTTGTAAAATGTTATGAATGCTCAAGCAGCTCTGTGCTTAAAAAGATTGAGATCCTTTTTGTCTCTCCGATGGTGCGAATCTTATTTGAGCCCCTCTTTTGATTAGGCGTTGTAGCTAGTTGTGCTGCATTGGAACAACCTAAACATCACCTTACACCCTGTCATTAATATCTTGTGTTGTAAGAATTGTTATGAACGCTCAAGCAGCTCTGTGCATGAAAAAATTGAGAACCTTTTTGTCTCTCCGATGGTGCAAAGCTTATTTGAGCCCCTCTCTTGATTAGGTGTTGTAGCTAGTTGTGCTCCATTGTTACAACCTGAAAATCACCTTACACCCTGTCATTAATATCTTGTGTTGTAAAATGTTATGAACGCTCAAGCAGCTCTGTGCTTAAAAAGATTGAGAAGCTTTTAGTCTCTCCGATGGTGCGAATCTTATTTGAGCCCCTCCCCTGCATGTATTAACCTGAGTCCATTGTGCTGATCCGACCTTACATGTGCATGCCGGTGTGTAATCACGATCCTGATGCTCTGCTGGCATGCCTGAAAACACAGGGCACATCAGAGGAGGCACTCGCCATTGCATTCATACAAACTTCAATGTCTTATTCAAAATGGGTTGTGCACGGGGTTGTGTCCGTCTGTCCTTTGATGGAATTTTGATACTGGAGACAGACAAAAATTAAGCTCATTTCATCCTCTGTGACAGACAAAAATTGGCATGTTAAGATATTGATTGAACCAAGCTGAGTCTACCAGCAAAATTTGCCCCACTAAATAAAGGAAACAGCATTTCAGAGGGTCTAGATTTCAAAATTTTCTCGAGGAGCATACCCCAGAACCCCCTTGCCTCGGTTCTTTGCGCCTTTGACAGGATAATTCCATTCAAAATCCAGGGGACAGAAAAAAAATTTCAGGCTACCTAGAACACTGCATTTATACAATCTCATGGTCTTATTCAAAATGGTTTGACTGGGAATGTGCATTTCAGTCTCTCTACATGTATGTTTTGCTCTCTTTGATTTTTACATTGTGTATCTCTCCTGTCACGGCTTTGCTGCATTCTTATTGAAACTTCCTGGAGTGTAGGTTTAATCAGGAGTTTGGGAACAAAGCGTTTTTCATCCTGTCGGACCAACAACCTCTCCTCCTCGCAGATCCAATAAGAAAAATCTAATAGCCAAAAAAGAGAATCTAATAGTGGAGAAATGAGGTTGCCCTGCTCTTGACAAACGAGAACTAAAGTGTAGAATTGATGTCTTGTCCAGAGATTGGGTTTTCAAGGCCACAGCCTTCGCTTGGTTTTTATGATCCAAGCTAGCAGGATGGAAATAAAAATCTTATCTTCTTTTGCCAGAGTACGTTTCTGGCCCGCTCTTTACCGCGCCGTAAAATGTATTGACAGAAATTTTACGCACTTCCCCGTAGGAAAAGTGCAGGATCTTCAGTCAACTTCAAATCAGGAGGAATGACTTGTAAATCCACCGGAGTGTAAACGACCCACTCTGCCATTTTCTACAATGAGCTCTTCAGGTTTCTGGATGCGGGAAATGAATCATATTTTTTTTCAGATCTTGACTTCATCTTGTGATATCTTGAAGTTGCACTGTACTTGTGCAGGATTTCTAAACATCTTGAAGTTCAACAATTTTCTTTAAGATCATCTCAAACATTCTTAAGGATCCTTGGTTTGACATTTGAGTGTAGTACTAGATAGTCTTTGTACATTGTAATGACTCTACACACTGTACATCTAATGTACTATGATACTAGTCTGATAATGATAAGAAATAATTGTGATTTTGGCTGGTGGTCCAGACTCTAATGCAATTCAAGCCCAGAAACTAAGAGCTCCAGGCCTTGCAATTCAATTGAAATAATGTAACAGCTTTATGTAGTATGTAGTGATAATTGTGTGCAATGTACATGTGTAGAAAACTAGCTCATTAACTTGCATTGTATTATATAAAATGTAACGTTAGCATTTGTATGATAGCTAATAATTTGAAAGTATCCTTCAGCTATTAGCTTTTTCTTCAAAGTTTAACATCAGACTGACTAATTTGGAGAAACAAGGAGCTAATTTGAATCAGCCAAGTGGGAAACTTCACCGTCCAATTTCCTTCTCGCCGTAAGTTTCGCCGCTGAAACTCGTCAGGATAAGAAAAAATCAATGACCTCGGTTTGACCCCAAGTCGCACCTGAAAGCATGTGCAATTTTTATTGTAATATCAATGTTGCGTGTTGGTGTAACCGATACCCTTTAGCCTCTCGGGGGCCATGATTGTTCTTGTCCGCGATCGTGTCGTCAGTTTATTGCTCTTCCGATATTCAGGGACGGCGGGTTTTGGTCAATACCAGACCCCCTTGTTTTCAGAAGTTCCAAAACATGAACACAGCCGAGAGGGATGCAAGCCAGGGTTCTAGCCAGGGTTCTTTTGCAGCTGGGGACGGACAAAAATGTTGCCCGTTCAAGGCCAAACGGCATGTAAAGGCATTAATTGAACCAACCAATCGTGTTGTCTGTTTATTGCCCTTCCGATATTCGGGGATGGCGGGTGTTGGTCAATACCAGACCCCCTTTGTTTTCAGGAGTTCCAAACTGTGATGCACTAAACATAAGAGGGATGCAAGCCAGGGTTCGAATTCTAGCAAGGGTTCTTTTGCAGCTGGGGATGGACAAAAATGTTGCCCGTTCAAGGACAAAAGTCGGCATGTAAAGACATTATTGAACAAACCGATCATGTTGTCTGTTTATTGCCCTTCCGATATTAAGGGACCATTTGGTCAATACCAGACCCCTTTGTCTTCAGGAGTTCCAAACATGCACTAAACATGGGAGGGATGCAAGCCAGGTTTCTAGCAAGCATCTTTCCTTTGACAGAATTTTGCAGCTGGGGACAGAGAAAAAGTTTTCCCGTTCAAAGACATTAATTGAGCCAAGCTGATGGCGACCACAAAACTTGCCCCTCAAAATAGAAGAAATTGCGTATCAGAGGGTCTCGGTTTCAAAATTTTCCTGGGAGAGCATGTCCCTGACCCCCCTAGGATTGTTACACTTTCAACAGAATTTCCATTGCAATCACTGACAAAGTCCAAGGGACAGAAAAAAATTCAGACTGGCTAGAACACTGATGCAAACATCAACATTTCCAAGGAGCATGATTGGAATGGGACTTAGTCTCCAGACTGGTTTCTCTGTCAGCCAGGTCTGTAGTACACAGTCACTCATCTGGGAAATATAACATAGTACTGCACACATAAAGGTCACAGTTTCAAGCTAGCATCATCATCATCATCATCATCAATGCTTCATTATCATCATTTGGCAGGTGACTGTGAGCTTCCACGCATACTGAGACGAGTCCATTTTGTTGCCAGCAAGCTCAGGCTGATCTGTTTTGGAGTAAGCTGGCCATTATAGTCTTCCCAGAGGTGTTGGATGTATACTTAGTTGGTTTCATTTCACTACATTTGATACATTAAATTTCTTGAAAATCAATGCTCTAATACATAATAAAAGTATAGCATGATTTCACGAATCCCTTCAAACTTCCAAGATCAAAGTCAGTGGGTAGAAAAGTTGATAATTCCTGCATCAAAACAACTGAAGAAAAAGCAAAAATAGAATATTTCATTTTATCGCTGTTTGGTTTCAATTCCTTTGATAAAGCAATACTCTAGTATAATTTTGTTATGATAGAAATCATAGATGTGAAGTATAGCATTATGAACCCTTTCAAACTTCTTGAAGGTCAAAGTCAGTGGGTGGAAAACTTGACGATTCCCACATCAGTCCAACCATCTCTCACGCTCATCGCACCTCATCATCTTTCTGCCTGCATGACTGTGACCTTGGAATAGCAAGGTCGGATGTTGTGACCTTGTTCCATCCCCTTGTGTGAGATTGGGCGGGAGAAGAGGTTGTGAGTTGTATAATGAGGCCACTTTGCAGCTGTATAACGCCTTATTCCATTAGACCTGTTGAATGTAGTGTTAAGCGATTTCGTCATGCAAAACTGCATCTGTTTTAGGCCTTCCAAGTCCAGTAAGTTGTTTGATGGGTCTTGTTATGGTTAGGATAAAATTGAAGACAGAAAAATAAGAAAAGGTTATTTATGAGAAGTGGAAATGCACATAAAAATGCCCAGGGCATATACGTCATGTACATGTAGCTGACTTTTCAGGAAGGACTGTTGGAAACAAAAGGTTGTAAAAATAAAGCCTTTTTACCACTGATTCATTTAAAAGAATTCAAAATTCGTAAGTGCGAAAGTCCTCCTACGAGATACTCTGAACAACAAAGCTGTATCTGCTGGGGCCGCCTCACGTACACATGGCATGCAATTCTTGTCCCTGTGAGACTTAGTGCGCCAGTAGACGAGAGGGTGGAGAAGGAATTGCACACCCTTTCTTCACCATAAAATGTCCTGTGCCGGTCAGGCAAACAGGTTGCCGAACCCAACGGCAAATGCCTGTTTGCCTGCTCATCTGTCGAAAAAAAGGAGAGTACGAAAAAAATGAAAGCAAAGGATACACATATCCTATTTAGGTCTCATTGAGAGCACAGCGCGATTGCCGTCAAGTGGAAAGGGGACCTAAATCCTCTGTGAGAGAGGATATCTTGATTGATAGTCTCCTTTTGAAACTGTCAAAACAATCTCAATCCTCCTGAGAAAAGTAGCCCAACCTTATTATTCCTCACACCTCACTCTTGCATCAGACTTGTGGTCTTGAGAGCCTGTCTGTGAAGCTGAGCAAAATATTGTAATTTTGATAGAATAGAGGATGGATGTCATTTTGAAGTAGAGTGTAGATTGTATATGGTAGAAAGAAATGAACCGTGTAAGGCTATACAAAACCTATTTCCTTATTTCATACACTTAAGTGCTGTAGGAAAATTCATATTCTTAATACAACTAGACCACAACTATACAACAGAAAAGCGAATTTATCCAACGATTAAGTTTCATTTTTTATCTGTTAACTGAATCTTTTCGACAAGTCCTGCTGTTACCTGACGTACTTAGCCCGCTGTGGCAAAAATGTGCAATAAAGGTCTTCAATCATTATTCCTCACACTCTTGTATCAGACTTGTGGTCCTCGGAGTCTGGCGTCCGCAAAGCCAGACTTGTGTGGCCTAACGCCGCGTCCCACGCCTGCCCGGCTCTCAGTCAACCCACGCGACCTCTGCCCCACATACATCGCACATTTCCCCAATTAGCGGCGCCTGTACGCCAGCCGCTTGCGTCTCTTCAGGAAGCAATTTGATGCCAGCTTCAGCGAGATTCCTGCTGTCCGCTGATATTGCATTAGAGAAAGCCGTGGGATGAGGGGGTGTCATGGGCTGGCGGTTGACAGCCAACTCCGCAACACCGCCGGCTACGGATTTGAGCTGTTGTTGAATTACTTATCCCCCCTCTAGTTCACCATCATCATCCTCTAGATAGTTGTCGTGGAAATGGATTGTAAGTGTCTTAAAAGTGTCAGATTTAGAAGCATTATTGATCATTGTCATGTGAACCAACTCCGCAATGCTGCTGGCTAGGATTTGAATTTTTTACTCTTATCTCCCTCTTCCTCCACATTTGTAGTTAGTTGAAATGGAGTGTAAGTGTCCCGAAAGTTTCTGATTTAAATGCATTGTAACAGTTGATCATTGTCATTTGAAACATTTAATACGTCTGTCAACAATAGATGACTACTTACCCCCTCGTTGTCTTAATGTTGGTCAAAGTGTTTCAGTTTTGGAGTATGAGCACAAATTTCACTTTATAAAAAAATATTTTTACTAAACATTCTTAATCTTACTCTTACTCTTGATCTTTTAAGACATTGATGTTCTGTTTTCTGTTTTCTCAGGTGTTTCTTAGATACCTGCAGTACAAGTTGACCTCTGCACCTGCTCCAAGTCAAGGTCAACATGGAAGTGTCCTCTCTGTGGACCAGGTGGGTTTGCTTCAATCATTTACTTCTTATTGCATCAGTTGAAATTGTACCACTTAGTTTTAGGCATAGGGTGAGCCTTGTAACCTTTGCTATGTTGGTGTGTTTTGGGCGTGTTTGACTATGTGTCTGTCTGTTAACAGCATAACTTGAGAGGCCTTAGATGGATCCTGATCAAGTTCGATAATAGGCCCCCTAGCGGCTTCCTAAGGTACTGCAACAGAAATTCCATTTTTGAGATCTCGTGGTCTGGACATTTGTGGTCATGATTTTTGAGTGGTAGACAGCCCTTGGGGCAGAGACAGAAGTGCTGTAAGTTTGGACCCCCTAGTGGCTTTTCTGGAACTGCAGGCTCCAATTTCCTTTCAAACTTTGAACAAGAATAACTGACGAATGTGTTGACGGATCGTCATAACTTTTGGTATGTTTTTGATTATTGGTTTCATAAAAAAAAACAAGCAGATGTAGAGCATCTTGCTAATTTTTTCATGAAAATGTTCGAAAACTAAGAAATTTCACTGGTGTGGCCCAAGCTGGTGTGGATTGCACTTTTGCTGGTGGTTCTAACGTTGCCGTGCGTTGGGTCAATCTTCTTCTTGTTCAACAATCTATTTCCAGTTTGATTCCCAGCAGCTGATTTTCCTGGGAACTCAGCTGTGTCATTGTTCCCACAGGGGGACGTTCGGGAGAAGAATTTATTCCTGTGATTGCTCAACAGTTGTTAATCACACAACTGTGGGGGTTTTAATGACGCCGCGTCTGCGAAACGGCTCGTTCGTTATGTTGTCAAGGAAACTTTGTTCAACTATGGATCATCTTCAAAACGTCAGTTTCAGTTCGAATTTGTAGATTGGAAGAGTTCACATCAACAAGCTTTTTTATTACCTTCGCCACGAAGGTTATATGTTTGTCGTGTTTTGTATGTGTGCCAGGGCTCTAGCCAGCGTCCGTTTTTCCGTCAATTGACGGAAATTTGCTGCATGACGGAAAAAATTTAAAACCAATCCGTCAGCCTTGACGGACAAAAATCCTTGGTGGAAGCTACAGGCGGCTTGGGTACGCCGTCCACGGCCATAAAAGCCACACACTGTTTGTTTTGCTAATAAGTTATGATTGCTGACAATGTGTGTCGCCGCCCTTTCGCATACGATAATCTCATTAAAAACCTGTTTTTCAAGGTCTCAGTTCAGTCTCTCTAAGTCCTGGAATAGTGTTTTTGCGACAATGGGGATTGGCTGACAGAAAAAAAATTTGAGCTGGCTAGAGCCCTGATGTGTGCCCATCTGTCTTTTAACAGAAAAACTCGAGAAGCTTTGGAAGGATCTAGATAATATTTGTTAGGTTGGTAGGGGTCAGGAAACGAAGGTCAAGTTTGGTAATGATACTGAAAATCTAAGAACCGACAAATTTGATTTGTGTAGCCTAAATGAATTACTGATAATTAATATTTATCCAGTTGCTTGTCATTAGTTTTGTATGTTGTAAATGATTTACCTACATTTGTAAATGTCCAAACTTCATCAACTTTTGTGGTAAATACATGTATAACATTTCAGCAAATTGCATTTTTATTTCATCACTGGGAAAGAAGCTGTGATTACTTTTACTTTGATTAGTTTAAAGCAAGGAAATCCAATTTATGTTCAGCTGTTTCAGGACATTATGGGACTCCGAACTCCTGTTCGTGTGCATGACTGCATATATGGTTATTTGTGGTGTGAGATATATCTACGTAACTTAAAGAAACTTTGTCAATGTACATTTACTTAATATAAGTAATCTGCATCTGTGTGTGTCTGTATCTGAAAGAAACTACTTAGTATTTATGTTAAAGAAACTACTCTAATCTACCTACCAAATATCATCAGGATCCATTCAAGGCTTCTCGAATTATGCTGTTCACAGACACACAGACAAACATGTCCAAAATATAACCTGCTTGTTATATCAGAAGAAGAAGAAGGTTATTTGTGGTGTGAGATATGTACGTCACTGTGAACTTGGCTTTCTGCAAGGCAAGTCTTAGACTAGTACTTGTTCCTTTCCCGATATTCTTCAACACACAGTGATCTAGTATTGATTTTGCGTGCATCCTTTGATGTTGAATCTATCGCTTCTCCGGAGGCTTTGACGCAGTTGTGGACACACTTTGATCAAATCGTCTTTTCCAATTTCGGCGTGGCCTCGGGCCGGTAACTTGTAACAAAGACACCAATTTTCCCTGGTGGTTTCCCCGCCGCATCTCGTCACAGATATGCTTATCTCTTCGAGATTCTTGGATCGATGTCTTTGCCTGAGGGATTCCGTAATCTGCAAAAATGATTCTATCTAATATTTTTGGATGCGCCCTGCGGCCATGGAAATATAACTTCATGCGTTGCCTCCGTTGGAGATCCAGAATTTGATGCCATGTATCGTTTAGAGTGAATATATAATAACACCAAAGTCAGCTGAAATTTTGCCATTATCTTCTTTGGGTTCTTGATCAATCAGTATTTCATTTCAACATGAGGAATTACCTGTATCTGCAGATGTGATTTCCTTTTTTCCAAAAAGGTTATGAATTACATGTAGGTGATGTTTGTGTGTGTGTATGTGTGTGTATGTGTCTGTGTGTGTTTGCGTGAGTGTATGTGTCTGTGTGTGTTTGCGTGAGTGTATGTGTATGTGTGTGTGTGTGTGTGTGTGTATCAGCGCGTGTGCTTGTTTATTTGTTTGTTACAGGTTGTTGACTGACTTTGTGCTCTTTTTGTTCATTTATTTTTGTTTGTTACAGGTTGTTAACTGGTTGTGTGACCTTGTTTATGTTTGTTTATCACAGGTTGTTGACTGGTTGTGTGCCTTGTTTATTTTTTTGTTTGTTTTTCACAGGCTGTTGACTGGCTGTGTGCCCTTGTTTATTTATTTGTTTGTTTATCACAGGTAGTTGACTGGTTGTATGCCCTTATTTTTGTTTGTTTGATTATCACAGGTTGTTGACTGGCTGTGTGCCTTGTTTATTTATTTGTTTGATTGTTTATCCCAGGTTGTTGACTGGCTGTGTGCCCTTGTTTATGTTAATTTGTTTATCCCAGGTTGTTGACTGGCTGTGTGCCCTTGTTTATGTATATTTGTTTATTTGTTTATCCCAGGTTGTTGACTGGCTGTGTGCCCTTGTTTATGTTTATTTGTTTATCCCAGGTTGTTGACTGGCTGTGTGCCCTTGTTTTTTTTTTTTTTTTTGTTTATCCCAGGTTGTTGACTGGCTGTGTGCCCTTGTTTATGTTAATTTGTTTATCCCAGGTTGTTGACTGGCTGTGTGCCCTTGTTTATGTATATTTGTTTATTTGTTTATCCCAGGTTGTTGACTGGCTGTGTGCCCTTGTGGATGCCCACTTCACCCAGCTGGTGCTGACACCGGAGTCACGTGACGTCCTGCTGGGGTTACACGAGGTCGTCCGACAGCGGCTGCAGTTCTACCAGGGCCTGAACGACCTTGACGCCCTCCTGGCCCAGCTCAAGGACAAGTCTGCACCGCTGGTTACCAAGAAACAAGACGAAAGTCTGTACAGTATAAGGACTATACAGATCTTCTGAGGAGTTTAGTTTTGTTTGAGGCCATCAGCTTAATACAACGGTTCTTGGATGTAATCTCCAAGTAGAAAGCCACTAAACTTTAAACGTTTCTTAGATCTTGGAAACAAGACGAGAGTCTATACAGTATAAGGACTATGCAGATCTTCTGAGGAATTTAGTTTAACCATCAGATAACTCCAGGTAGACAGGCTATACTCAACTTTTCTCGGATATTGAAAACAAGGCAAGAGTCTACAGTGTAAGGACTATACAAATCTTCTGAGGAGTTAAGTTTAATCATAAGATTATACTATAACAGTTCTTGGATGTAATCTCTGCTGTAAGGTATAAACTTTAAGTCAAAACTCTCTAACATTTCTCAGGACTTGGAAAGAAGAAGAAAGTCTGTACAGTATAAGGACTATACAAATCTTCTGAGGCCTTTAGTTTAACCATCAGTTAGCCTGTGTTTACACAAGCTCTCGCCGGCTGGGCTTAATGACCCCCTCCTGCCTCCTAGGGCGGCGGCAATCGTAGGGCCGGCCGCTAGGGGCACGATTTTAGTCAGGCTAACCATCAGTAATCTCCTGGTAGAATGGCAGAACTACAAGATTCATCTTCTGAGGAGTTTAGTATGACCAGTGGCTTAAAGTTTGTTTTCAATATCGTCCATTCACAATTAAGCTTGGATATCATTTACGTGCACTAGTTTTTACTGAGATGGTCATCAAAACATCGACCATGATTTTATGTTTTGGTTTTCAATGACGAATCTTGCTTACTTCTCCATCCTGATGAAACTATTCACAGATGGACCAAATTTGTTATCATTTAGCAGAGACAAACAAGTCAAATTCCTTGTTTTATTAAAGATCGCATTTTTCATAAAACTTGAAGTGTATCAATAAAAAAACACATGATATAGCATCAACCCTTATGATAGCCAAATAATGTAGCGATTATTACTCAAGCAACTAGATATGATTTTGGAAACGGTCAGACGTTTTAGATAACATCCGTTATCTTATGTCAGTGACACTGGAATGTCTGACCGTTTCCAAAATCATATCCAGTTGCTTGAGTAACTGCTATTTGGCTAAAGTATGTTATTACCTGGATGTCTATTTTTTATCAATGTATCCACCCTTTTGTCGCAGTTTACATCAGTCTTGACTTCTAATGTTGTCATGTTACACAATGTACAAAGCTCAATTAAAGAAGAAGGGTCGTTAAAAATTCACGTGGTGAGTTGTGAGTTCTTAAGTTGGATTCAAATGTTCAAGATTTGAGTCACACAAAGGTTTTATACCCTGACTTTGACACTGTAGTACTGTAGCGTGCATGTCAGGTGAGCGACGCAACCAGCTTCTAGTTCCAGTGGCAAGGCCGCACGCATGCTGCCTACATGAAAAAAAAAACAAGGAAACTAAGCCATGCCCCACTTCCAGGCCATGCTGTTGATGAATGGAGGTACTTCCAGCATGTAGGTCGAGCCCAAAGTTATCTCCGTTCTCCCCGGCCATTACAGTGAGACAGCGCATTAGACACTTTAGTGCCGTCGTAAAAGTGTTCCGGACGGTCGGGTCGCCGCCACACGTTTTACGAGCGTGATGATTTTGTGGTCATTGAAAGAGCTAATGGGTATGTAAGGCTGGGGTTAGGGTGGTTATGGGTGTTTGTTTCAGGCGGCTGAAGTGTCCCGAGGCCACTTGTTCCTTTATTTCTTTATTGTGATGCCCATTATCCCTACTTACGGCTAGTCTCCCAGGGTTCGAAGTTTCAACAATAAAAACATACAAATGTACATAACGTTATTAACACATGCAGACATTTACATGTATATGTATTACATATTGCAGCTCAAAAAAAAAAATTAAAGCATACACAACCATGACACAGAATGTCCAGATTTTAAAAAAAGATACCCATACTAACTTAACTTGAGAAAAAATGCTGGATTGCCTTTCTGAAGTTTGTTTTCAATATCGTCCATTCACAAATTTTCACATACTGAATCATTCAGTATCAGAACTGACATAGTCCTAACAGGAGTGCGCGTCCTGTTGATGATCACCGGGACCCGCCGGAAGTTTCATTCTCTCTTGGAACGGCTCAATATGTCCAGGTTTAATTTGGACCTGGACCTGATCGTCTGGACCTGAACCGGACATGGGCCTGAATTTTCTGTACCAGTACCCACCCCTACTCTAGGGTGCAAATTGATGTACATAACATGTAGGGCAGCTGTACTAAACAGGTATACCCTCAAGTGCCACCTACATGAAGCAGGGCAATTTCGCCAGCACTCAGCGAGATTGGGAAGCTGTCACCATCAGCTGGTTCCTACAGCCTAGTCTCTACTCTACCAGACTGACTATACTGGCTGTTACAGGGAGAATAATTTGACAGGGGAGTTTTGCTACTACACATAGGGTTACTTGACCAGTGCAATGCCCAAGTGGGTACAGTGTTTGCCTTCGATAGGTTGTCACAGAGTTCAATCCGCGTCCGAGTCATACCAAAGACTTTAAAAATTGTACATGCTGCTTTCTCTGCTTAGCACTCGGCACTAATGAGGAAGATTATGGGAGGACTTCCATGAATTATTCTAAGTTTGAAATTGTTTAATGTCACTACTTGTAGCTACAGTTGGAGATTCGGGCTCTTTTAGAAGCACACCAGCTGTCTGATGACTACAGGAATAAGCGTGAGGGATTAAGGCCAGAGTGGTCCGTCTGTACGACAACGCTTGGCAGGACGCTCGGCTGAAGATCTGCCCAAGGCAATGGAGGAAAAGAAACGATGGAGGGAGGAAGAGAGTCATGTTCATCTGTGCAACCAGCACGCCCAGATGATGATGATGACTCTTATAGAAGCAATGTAACGTTACACCAGCTGTCTGATGACTACAGAAATAAGCGTGAAGAATTAAGGCCAGAGTGTTCCGTCTGCACGGCAACGCTTGGCAGGACAAGTGGGTCAGATGTGTCAATCGATGTTATAGTGTTATAGTCTTCATCCCCACTCAAGGTGGAAGTGCACCATTTTTGTTTGTTTGAACCTTAGTTTATGTATTCATGAGAAGCTCATCATTTTTTTTCTTCGTTTCATTGAGGTCATGAGAGAGGTAAGGGTCAGGTGAAATATAACAGAGATTGGGTCAGGTGTGTCCATCGATGTTAGTGTTATAGTCTTCATCCCCACTCAAGGTGGAAGTGGACCATTTTTTTGTTTGTTTGAATCCTTATTTATTCATGAGAAGCTCAAATCAGCCTGCAGGCCGCTTTTCATTGAGGTCATGAGAGAGGTAAGGGTCAAGTAAAATATAACAGATATTGGGTCAGGTGTGTCCATCGATGTTAGTGTTATAGTCTTCATCGCCACTCAACGTGGAAGTGCACCATTTTTAACTTGAAAGTTCATCAGATTCTGTGTTGTTAAAAGTCATTCTTGAACTAGTTAGACTGCAATGTACTGTAAATAAACAGATTATAAGCAGGCATTCATACGTTTGGGGGCTTACCGGTTGAAGAAAATGACGAGCAAAGTATCATCCCCACTCAATGTGGAAGTGCACCATTTTTAACTTGAAAGTTCATCAGTTGAAGCCATTCTTAAACTACTTAAACTGTAATATCCAACACATAAATTGGACTTATTTTCGACAGAACAGCACCAGTATTTGTCATAGACGTCCTGTAACTTATGATCCACTGCTCACTGTTCACATAACGTGACGTCACGGCAGCAGTGAATTGTTCATTCCTTGACAAAGACTGATGCTGTGTAGTCGAAAATTTGCGTGAGTCCAATCTTTGTGTTGGAATTTACAGTTCAACTAGTTCAAGAGTGCACCAATTTTGTTTGAAGCTTTATTTAGCTAAAATCCCGGAGACCCTCATATAAGAGGTTCCTACTTCATCCAGAAAAAGCAATATACTATAGTAGGACTTATTCGCAGAACCAGCATGGCAGAACTGACGGAGTCTTAACAGGAGTGATGCGTCTTGCCGATGATCACGGGTCCCGCCGGAAGTTTGACTCCCTCTCGGAACGGCTCAATATCATCGTGTCTGGACAAATGGGACAGCTCCAATAATCACCAAGATGGATTCTCCATCTCCGATATTACACAAATAAATTCCCGGCCCGCTATGGATTGTTTTCTCGCAGGCCGTATGTCAAAAACAGGAGCCTCGTCACCGCTGTCTGACTAAACTCCGGAAAGCCATATTGAGTACCTCAAGCAGAGGTTGTATAGCAACACCGACTGTTTTTGCCATTTTAGGCGTTTGTATCGGGCTTTCTGTTTTGAAACGTGTTTTTTGTTTTGTTAGGACGCGAGGCAAAACGGTACAAAATAGAAAGACCGATCAAAACCCATAAAAGCGTTTAAAAACTGCCGGAGCCTAACCAGAGTCTGCTTGGAATGTACATATTGATGGCATTCTTGCGTTTAAGGACTGTTACGTCTAGTCGTGTTATCATCAACTAGTAAAATCAGAATTAGTTCTCCCGCTCTTGAAATATGGGCTGGGTTTTGAGACAAGACCTGTTTGTGAAAGAACTTGCAAACAATGCACGTCAAACATGGAGAAAGACGAAACACACTTTATGTCAAACTGTTCGTTCATACGACGCTCGAGGAGTTGGAACCGTCGAGCACATGATTGGTGTTAGTGGGGCCCAGGTTTTAAAACTGAAACGAATTATAAAATACATTAGAAATAACGTTACATATTGAAATAGTTTTCTTCCAAACGACGCTATCTAAAAATCATCTCAGCGAAGTTGACAGTTTCACACAAGGTTCTCATAATCAGTCGTACATGCAGTGCTTGTGGGACCATGTCTAACTAAAACTAACAGAAAATCAAAGTAATTATTGAAATATTTTTCTTCCAAACGCCGCTCTGTAAAAATCATCTCCTTAGAAGTTGAAACCTTCGCCCAAGGCGCGATCTCGTGATCAGTCGCACGTGCCGTGTTTGACAACGGTGTTCGCGGAAATGGATGGCCTCCCCCAAATATTACAGAACTGATATTTCAGCATATTGATTTACGGGGACCCACCGATTCATCATGGGGGCAATCTACCGCGTATTTCTGCAGGGAGAGAAACTGATAACGTTCCCGACTAGCTGGCAATCTGCAACTGCATATATCAGGGCAGCGTAAACGATATATGGCTGTGCGCACACTTAGCAAAGTGTGAAGTGTAGAATTTTGGACTGCATAGATCAATAAAGTATGGGCGATTTGTAATCAGCAAAATGCGTCGGACCGCTGACTGCATAAATATAATAATGTAATAATCACTATGTGCGTGATTTATATGTACATATACATGTATATATGGTGGCGGTATAACATTTATAAGAGTATGTGTGTGTGTGTGTGCATGTGAGCATGTGTGTGCGTGCTTGTGTGCGTGCGTGTGTGTGCGTGCGTGTGGTGTGCGTGCGCGCGCGCGTGTGAGCGTGTGTGTGTGTGTGAATGAATACAATAGATATTGCATGTAGTACAACCACCAATTCTGCTGTTAGAAATCCCGATCGGAGTCTGCAAATCTTGATAAGACATCCTCCTGAAAGACAGTCATAACTTTTCCACTTCGATTCATATCAAGTGCAGGATTTATAAATGGTAGCACACCTTAACACATTCCTAGCACCCTGATCATGATCGGACTCTCCATCGACTGAGAGTGAGACTCCGATCAGGAACTCTACCGGTAGAATCGACAATTCTTCCAGATCTTCATCTCTACCTTGATATAATGTTATACATAACGTGCAAAGTTAGGAAGATCTGAGAAAGATGTTGTCTTGTAGTCCTTCGAATTCTTTCTCACTTGTGGCTGCTTCTATCAGCAAAGTGCGAGTGAAAAATCTGTAACCTCACACGCCAGTCGTATATCCAGAGCCTCACGGCTTCTATGAAAAAGCCAGGTAGGTTTGTAGAATCAATGGCGGGAAACATCCGTAAATTGCGGTCGATCGATCCATGGTCAACAAAGCGCTGAAGATATCAAGATACATACATTAGCAAAGTGTCGTGGATCTACGGATACATACATCAGAAAAGTATGCATGGAAAAATCAATATTTACTGGTAGAAACGGCAGGCGTTGTATGACTACATACTCATTTTGTTTGTTGGTTTGTTTGTACTTCTACTGTCACATTTGGCGAAAATCGATCGGACGACGAGTCTGCGACAATCGCCCGAGCCTCGCTAATGATAATAACTTTATTGCACAACAATCGTACAAGTTGCAAAGTATGGCTTATATGTGAAGGTTTTCAGGTGAAAAATACGCGCAACCCTCTGTCAATCTTAAAATTGGCCGACCTTCCAGTGATACGCCCGAAGATCGTGGATAATGTGACAGGGGTATATGCAATACTTGGCAAGAACAATCGTGGGGTATAAGGCCTGGAGTAGTGAAGGTCTTGCCCTGGAGTGACCGGTGGCGGTGGTGTTAGACAAACTTCACGAAAGTGTTACTCAAAACAAACAAACAAACAAACAAACAAACAAACAAACAAGCACAATACAAAGTGAGGTGATCGTGTACACATTTCCAACGCTAGGATTTAAAATTTGCTTTTACAGATTGAAGTAATCTAGATCTCTGTTTCGCATCACCCCTACGCAGTTTTCCCTCTCGATGCGTTCATACTCTTCACACAAATAATGAAACACCAACACAAGTGTTATCTGTTAGGATGGGTTAGAAAGAATGTTCCGAAACACAAAAAAAACATAGTTCTAAGAAGTGGTTATATGGAACTGCTAGATACAAAATACCAAGCATCAATTACTTTCGCCAAATGCAAGAACTACATTAACAGAAACATTTCATTACCTGAAACAACGATCTTGTTCGTCCCTGTGTGTCGTGCTAAGCGTCGGATGAACAGACCACTCCTGTAGTACTTACCCTACACCTGTGCGTCATCCCACACCTGTGGTACACCTGCGTTACTGAAGAAACTCAAGTATTTGCTAATTCGTCACGGTAACGAAGTTAGTTCCTCAAACGCAAATAATTATCATTTTGCAGACTCACCGGATCCGCGGACAGACACGACAACGCAACTTTAATATAATAGATCTATCTGGTGTTTCTATGTAGATTACTTGTGGACTGGGCTTCGTCTTTGGAAGCACTGGCTGATTACGAGTCCCACATTTTTAAAAACATAAATGGCTTTATAATAGAGTTATAAGATAAGACGGCTGGCCTGTGGCAGATTCCTGAATTTGTTCTCATTGTTCTTCTCTTGTAGTCTCTACCAGACTCCCGTCGGGACGAATAGTAAATGGGGATCCGGACTTTGCCCGAATTAGGAACAAAAGCCTAGTATGATTTAATTGGCATTTGGCATAGGAGTGAACTGACTGGCCGGCGGATACCTGGATAGATTGCAAAAGACTATCCCATGACAACTTGTCTGTCCCTATTTGGCTAAATTTTCGTCCAGCCGACACATTGTTTATTGCTCATTAACTTCTTTAGTTGTTGACAGCTTATCACAGTCTGCAACATCTACTCTTCCAGGAGTAATAATTACACACAACACTTGGACACAAAACTCACACAACATGTAACGTTAACATGTCATTCAAAATATCATTAAAACACATCTGCTTGGAGACTACTTTTCTTGCCCCTTGCTGCCATGATCAGGGCTTTTACAGACCTCTGATGAGCACTATTCTGTTATCACGTCCGGGAACTGTGTAACTATGTGTTTTGCAGTGTAGGTTGGGCACTAGAGCTGTTGGTAAGTCCATGTTGATCTGATTATTTGGATGACTTAAATTTTCGACCGTTTCCAAAAAAAAAAAAAGGTTTTCAAACATACCGTAAATCTTACAAAGCTGTGAAATGTGAAAATATATTCCCCAAGTATAAAAAAAGTATACAGGAAAACATACACTAATGTCATACAATTCCAGCGCAATTCCATGGCCAAAGAACGAAAATAATGAATCTATTGTTCTGTATACCACCCAATAAGAGAAAAAAAACTTTAAAAATGTAATTAGAGATAACGCTAAATCTGGGCCCTATGAATTTTTTATGATAATGATGATCTCCATCGGGCTACATGATGATGATGATGATGATGATGATGATGATGATGATGATCTACATCAGGCTACATGTTGATGATGATGATGATGATCTACATCGGGCTACATGATGATGATGATGATGATGATCTACATCGGGCTACATGATGATGATGATGATGATCTACATCGGGCTACATGATGATGATGATGATGATGATGATCTACATCAGGCTACATGTTGATGATGATGATGATGATCTACATCGGGCTACATGATGATGATGATGATGATGATCTACATCGGGCTACATGATGATGATGATGATGATGATCTACATCAGGCTACATGTTGATGATGATGAAAACAGGACAAGCTCCCAATGCGTTTCCTGGTTCTACGTCCGGGCTAGATGATGATGATGATGATGATGATGATGATGATGATGATGAAAACAGGACAAGCTCCAAATGTATTTCCTGGTTCTACATCCGGGCTACATGATGATGATGATGTTGATGATGATGAAAAGACATGCCTTTCCCTGTTCTACATCGGGCTTACATGATGATGATGATGATGAAAACAGGACAAGGTTCCGATGCGTTTCCTGGTTACATGATGATGATGATGACGATGATGAAAACGTCATGCGTTCAAAACCATAACCGATCTGTATCATAAACTAACTCGGTCAGAAGTTTTCTATTCCAAAGACATGCTTCAACAACCTATATTATTAGGTGATTTATGAAACTTGACCCGACACAGAGACCTCTTCCTTCGGCCATTTGTCAGCGGGGGTACCGGAGTATTGGTCCGGGTGGGGTCAGGCGGGGGGTTAATGTCCAGGTGTGAGGGATGGGACTCTCAGGGCGGCTGGAGCCCGCTGATAACTGGGCTGGACATCCGAGGAAATTACGGAAGGAAAGACGGAAACATGCCCCACTTGTTATTGAGCTCATTATTTGTGGAGCTGGTGTATTGCGGTCTCACTAAATACCGAAAACAACCGAAAACAACCGAAAACAACTTGACATCTACCGAAAACAACCGAAAACAACCCGTAAAATACGGAAAACAATGAAAACAATTTGATATCTACCGAAAACAACTCCATAAATACCGAAAACACCTCCATAAATACCGAAAGCAACTCAATAAATACCGAAAACAACTCGAAACCTCCTAAAACACGCATGATCAACCGATCAGAACTCCAAAACAGCCGGAAAATGACTCTTAAACAACTACTTATTGCTATTTTATTTTCATCTACTCGTTACTATCCCTTGCATTATTTTCTCCTTGGCCGAGGGAGAGAATGGGGTGATTCTGGAGGATATTTGCAGCAAAGGGGAAGTAGACTGTGGAAACACCTTTCTATCACACACTGTTTAATTTTGATTATTTAGTTTAATCCAGAATAAGGGGCCTCTGTGGTAATACACGTTTGCGGTTTGTCCATTTAAACCGATTTGTTGTGATAGCGAAATGCGTTAAAATTGAGCAAGAAATGTACTAGATTGTTTTGGTTGCTAGAAGAAAATGTAGTACACATGAGGTAAATGCGCAGCAGGCAGATTCAACAATAATTGATAAGCAAACCCATTTTCGAAGCAGTTTTGTCGGGGGATAGTAGTGACTGCGATTTCATGTTGGGGCCACTACTACACCCCCGCTCCACCGTAACCTCTGCTTGGAGTTACACAATAGATGCCAAGTTTTATAGATATCCATCGATGAGTTTGCGAGTTAACCAAGCAGTTCCCGTTTATAACATACAGGATACTTACAGGATCCGTGAATCTGAATTCGAACATTAATATATTCCAAAAGGCAAAGGAGATCGTTGACTCTATTATTACTAATATTGTATTAATAACATGGGTCGTCCTAGCCTAACTTCTGTCCAAAATAAAATCAAAATTATCAAATAATAACCCATTGAAAAGATTGTTGTTTATGGTTGTGTCGAGTTGTTTTCGGTAGTTAAAAGTTGTTTTCGGTAGTTAAAAGTTGTTTTCGGTTGTTTTCGGTTGTTTTCGGTATTTAGTGAAAGTTGTTTTCGGTTGTTTTCGGTATTTAGTGAAAGTTGTTTTCGGTATTTAGTGAGACCCGTGTATTGCGGTAGTTAACATTTCTTG
>NC_049991.1:19683555-19699020 GCF_000003815.2 Branchiostoma floridae | reverse complement strand
TACATTCTTGCCCCTCTTTTCTTGTGAACTTTTGAAACGTACTGTGAACATCTTGTGAACATCCATCGTAACGGCTCAGTACGCTAGCATTTTGAAACACACTGGGCTGGACATCGGAGGAAATTACGGAAGGAAAGACAGATACATGCTCCACTTGTTATTGAGCTCATTGCTTGTCCAGCCGGTGTATTACGTACGGTCGTTGACATTCTTGTACACGTCCCACTTTTCTTGTGAACTTCTTGCAAACGTACTTTGAACATCTTATGAACATCGAAACGGCTCATTACGCTATCATTTTGAAACACACTGTGCTGAACATCGGAGGACATTACGGAAGTGAAGACGAAAAGATGCCTTACTTGTCACGGAGCTCATTGCTTGTCGAGCCGGTGTATTACCTACGGTTGTTGAATGATTCTTGTGCGCTTTTCTTCTGAACTTCTTGTGAACTGCCATACCTGCAAGTATCAGAGTTGCCGACCTAGGGTTGATGTGTTCAACAATTCGTATTTTCCCAGAACTATCGTAGAGTGGAACTTGTTATCACCAAGCACAGTAGGGGCATATTCTCTGGATAGTTTTAATACCCCCCTCACATTTAGCGAAAATCGATCGGACGACGAGTCCGCGAGCTCTAAATTACGAGGAGGCATTTCTTCGTCGGCATCAGGGTCATGCCTCCTCGTAAATTAGAGCTCGCAGACTCGTCGTCCGATCGAATCGCGCCTAATGTGATGGGGGTATTAAGAACAGTCACCGCGACCAACTGCGAACGTACTGTTTTCTCTGGGATGCAAAGCGTGTCATCTGAACGGTTCACTACGCCGACATTTTGAAACATACTGGGCGTTCGGATCTTACCATCGTTCTTTTTTGTTGCTGAATGTGATGTAAAGATTTACAGCATATCCTAAGAACACGTCTCAGTCTGTCATACGGTAGTTGAGGTTCTTGTTAACATCCCACTTATATCGTGAACTCTTTGTGAAGACAATTTTGTTTCTTGGAAGCAAATTCTATTATCTAAAAGGCTCACTATGGGCTAAACGTTTGAAACACACTGCGCCTTCGGATTAAGTCTCGTTCTTTCTTATTCTAAACGTGATCTTAAGTTTTCAATATCATCTTGGGGCCATGTTTTGTTCTAGTCACGTACGGAATCCGACGCATTTTGGAGCACGCAGACACGCCGTAGAACTTTACGTGCAGACAAAACTTTGTGTGCCAACGGGCTGCGGATTCGCCTCCCGTATGTGCCAGTACGGGTGACGCGCCTGCCCTGTACAGCCTGAACGTTTTCAGAAATACGTGGCGGACGTGGCCTCCCATAAAAACTTACGGACAAATTGCACGTTACATATTGAAATATTTTTCTTCCAAACGACGCTATGTAAAAATCATCTCAGCGAAGTTGACAGTTTCACACAAGGTTCTCATAAACATCTCACTTATCTCGTGAACTCTTTGTGAAGACAATGTTTTTTCTTGGAAGCAAATTCTATTATCTAAAAGGCTCACTATAGGCTAAACTTTTGAAACACACTGCGCCTTCGGATTAAGTCTCGTTCTTTCCTATTCTAAACGTGATCTTAAGTTTTAAATATCATCTTGGGGCCATGTTTTGTTCTAGTCACGTACGGAATCCGACGCATTTTGGAGCACGCAGACACGCCGTAGAACTTTACGTGCAGGCAAAACTTTGTGTGCCAACGGGCTGCGGATTCGCCTCCCGTATGTGCCAGTACGGGTGACGCGCCTGCCCTGTACAGCATGAACGTTTTCAGAAATACGTGGCGGACGTGGCCTCCCATAAAAACGTACGGACAAATTGCACGTTCGGCTGGTTTTGCCCTTAGCTTAAGAAGAGCAGTCATTAAACAGCTAAGTAGATAAACATCAACAGACAAGAACAAACGAGTCGTGACACGGAGCGCAAATGAAAATATATAATTCTCAACTATATTTCACACACTTTGGAAAGAAGGAATGCAGAGTACATGTACATTGTCCATTAATTTGTCTTCTCCAGGGCCTTCTTATATCACGAGTGTGTTTTTTTCTTTTCTTTTAAGGAGTTAGACCACGATACATACAGGGCCACCATTTAAAGCCATTTCTTATCAAAATTCTCCGCTCGACACCAAGACCGGAAGGATTATTTCTCCTCCTCTCTTGTTCGGACTAAATAAGAGGCCTTGAAACTTTTCCCAAGAATAACCCAAGGAAGATTTTCCTGATGACATTTACATATTACAAAATGCTGATGGTGTAAAATTGCTGACCTCTTCTGGCACAGTTTATTCCTCCATCTTGGTTGGCAAGGTCACACATTCAAGGACATGTTCTACAAAATGGACGCATCAAAGACCATAAAAAAGTTTCTGTGAACAGTTTTTTTTACATACATCGTCTATACTCAACATGTGATTGTCCCTTTGTGTACGTGTATCATTTCACAAACAAAAGTAAGGAGATAACCCTTATATTTCCAAATTCTTTTTCCCAACAATGCAAAGATTTTAGTGGACATTAGCACTTATCGAGTCTACATGTACTTCGAAATCCATACCCATTGTACTTTCACAAAAATTTTGAGATAACATTCGTCTTGACAACCAGAAAAAAATTACAGCCTTCTCTGAACACAAGCAGACCTTTGTACTTTGTGTTGGTGCCTTTTTATGCATTTGTTATTTTTGGCAGTGAAACTCAGTTTCAGGGCAACACATACCACTGTGGTAAACTGTTGAAACTAGGGGTGGGTTACAAAGCCATATTTTCTTGTTGGACTGGTCTGAAAAAAAACGGACCTGAAAAGAATAAGTTGACAGGATTTTGGACTGAGTAGAAAGTAACCAGTTTATACCGGCAGAGGTTTACACATTTTTGGTACTTACTGGGTCCAGAAAATAACCACAGGCAGTGGAGAATATCGAGCTGAGTTTGTAGACTTTTTACAGTTTAACTTACAGAGATGAAGACAGTTTCATTCTTCTAAAACATCAGTGCGATTTGAATTCTCCACCAAATAGATTTTGTAGCAAAATGGGCCATTGTTTTGACTATTGCCCACTCACAAGTTTTCACCAACGATTAGGTCAGGCTCAGGTCCGGACCTGATCCTCTGGACCTGAACTGTACCTGTGCCTGAATTTTTTGTACAGGTACCCACCCCTAGTTGCAATAACAAAAGTTAAGTTAAAAGCCTGAACAGTCAACTGGATATCTCAAAGGACTGCACCAAATTGCACCCTACATGTACATTCGTTAAGTGGGTTCAAATCAGTGCTCGGCCTAGTGAGATATCCACTTCAGGCTTAGGTCATGTTTTAAAAAAAAGGGCCTGACTGGGCAGCTTTCGGGAGTGAAAAGAATGACATAACAATGACATCAAAATACACAAAATGTCAAAATAAGATTCAAGGGCATAATTTGTGTATTTTTCTAGATATATGATTTGATTTTTTCGTTTCTTAAAACATCCCGGCCGGGCCCTGGTTTGGAAATGTGACCTAAGCCTTAGGAGGTATACTCAAGTTTAACTGGTCACTTTGTAACAGTTAACCTTAAGGTTTGTGTTAATGCCCCATTTCACTCTAAATTGGTACATTTGACTTCCAATTGTAACAAGTAAACAATGTAATAATTTTACCATTCTTTATACAAAGAAATTGTGACAGTGTTGTACACGTGTACATACCCTGCTACTAATCGTACAAAAAGTCACAAGTTTTCCTTTTCTGCCCTTTTTTTTTCAGGAAAATGCGCAATGTCGTGATACTTGCTACTTTGACATATTTGCAACACTTGAGGTCTCTCAGAGCCAAATTGTAACAACTTTGTGGCCTTTTGTTTGCCACATGTAGAGAGTATTCTTTTGTAAAAAGAGTCGATGGATGAGGGCAAAACAAACCCTGACAGTGGAATTGTCCACTGTACATATTTCCCCTCATCTTTATTAGGGTAAGGTCTTCACTATAGTGTATAAAAGTTGGTATAATTAACAATATCATTCCAATCGGAAAGCACATATCTACAGCTCTTATTTCACACATGCACACGAAACGTCGGTAAAACAAAATAGCCATTTTTTCTTCATCTGTTTTGTTACAAAGGGTATATCATACTGTCGCCACCATACTTCCTGACTCTGCGTTATCAAAGGTGGAAAAGGTCGTTAAACTTCGACTGGAGTTTATTCTTTCGTTATTGTGCTGGTGTATGTCCGGCATGGAGAACGTGTTCATTGTGGTGTGGTTGAGTCCCAGTCCGTCGGCGTTCGTGATGGTGTAGGGGGGCTTCTCGTCCTGGGTGATGTCGATGGTGCCGTCGATGATGTTGCGGTGGTGGTTCCTGTCGATGGTGCCCGCCCTGTCGATGGTGACCATCCCGGAGCCGACGGGAAGGTTCACGTACTGCGAACCCACCTCGCTCACCCCGGACACCGTGGTAACGTTCCGCATGGTCATGGGCTTGGCGTCGACGTTCCGGTCTCTGTGCGTTTTCCTCTTCTTCATCACCTTCCACACCACCAGCAACACCACGCACAACACGATGGAGCCGATCCCGATCCCCACGTTTGTCCATAGGAACCGCGAGGACGTGGTTTCTCCCTTCTTTGGGGCCGTCTTCCCGCCCGTGGGCGACCACATGAAGCCACCCTTCGGTTTTACCCATAGTTTAGTCGTAGCTTTGTCATGTTGACCATTTACATTCTCGGCGATGCACGTGAAGTCCCCCCTATCATCCAGGGTAGCCTTGGAAATAAACAAGGTGCCGTTATCCAGGACCACCATGCGGTCATTGTTAGAGGAAGTGACTTTCTTTCCGTTCGGCGTAATCCACCTCACCGTAGGCGGCGGGTCTCCCTTAGCTTCGCACGGCAGAGCGATGGACGCCCCTTCCTTGACGCTTTTCCTATTTGGAGGTACTCTGATGACAGGAGGCGGGCAGGTTAAATCCTCCAGAGCAACGTTGTTTAACCTCCTACCCTGCAGCGGCTTGGGCTGACCGCACGTCACGACCGTGTCGGCCAAGCTGCGCCCCTTCAGCCACCCAGGCAGCCAGAGCAGCCTACAATCGCACATCCAGGGGTTGTCGTGCAAGTCGAAAATCCGGAGCTTCGGGAGCGCGCTCTCGCTCAAGGTGAGCGTCTGCAGCTGGTTGTTGGACAAGTCGAGGGACTCCAGTTTGAGGAGGTTGCGGAAAGTGTCGTTCCCGATCGACGCGATTTGGTTCCCTCCGAGGTACAGTTCCCTCAGGATGGTGACGTACTGGAAAGCCTCGTTGTCTAACCTGCCGAGCAGAAGCCCATCCATTTTCAGCGTGGACAGACTCGGGAGGTATCGAAAAGCCAGGCTCGGCACCCGCGTGAAGTTGTTCTGCCCCATCATGAGCAAACTCAGGTTCTCAAGACCTTTGAAGGTTTCCTCAGGTAAGTAGTTCAACTGGTTGCCCCATATCTCCAGGTATTCCAGGTAGAACAGGTCCTTGAAGATCATCGGTGGCAGAGTTTGCAGCCGATTGTTGCTTATATCCAACCAGACTAGATTCTCCAAGCCCACGAACAGCCCCAACGGTAGCTCCTTCAGCTGATTTTGAGACAGAATCAGCCGCTTGAGCAGCGTGAGGCCATTGAAAGCCTTGGAGTGGATGTCTGTGAGTTTGTTGGCGTAGAGGTGCAGCACTTCCAGCGACTTCAGGTTCACAAACTGGTCCTCCTGGATGCTCTTGATCTGGTTGTCGTTCAGACTGAGAGTTGTGGAGGCGTAGGGCATATCCTGGGGAATCTGGTCCAGCCCCCTGTTAGAGCAATCCACCTTGTTCTGGTCGTTGCAGACGCACATTTCGGGGCACACGTCCGCTCCACCCACAACAGCAAGAACGCTGTCCAGAGCCAACACGGCCAGGAACACTCCCGTTAATTCCATCTTAGCCCTGTCTGGGTCACGCGATAGCCAAGCACTGGTGAGACGTTGACGACGGCTGATATGGACGGCCGATTTCCGCAGCCCTAGACGGCCCCTCTCAGATCACAGACTGGATAATACCTGCAGGAACACAATGAATACGAACACGGAATTAGGACAGGACAAAACTCAGGGGCCACATGTATGTGAAACACCTTGCAGGTATCATAGGTTTGCGGGTTTACCGGCATTGCCGCCATGGTCATTAAGATAAGCCAGCTCAGCCCCTCATTGCCTCTGCCCCCACACTCCGGCCATTGATTCTGCATTACTCACTTTTTGTTAATTTTATGTCTTCTTAATGTATTGATTTACCTGATCTCCATTGTCCCACCATTTATCACTATTTATTCTTACACGCCGGCCAAATAAGCTATCGATTTCCGTTTGGTCGTGGTCATTTCCCGCCGTCGGAACAAAGGATTCACTTAAAGCCCTTTCCCATCGCCGCCACACATCACTTACTTCTTCATCTGCCCATCTAAGCTCCCTTTTCCCTCCACAATACGTCAATCTCCCCGTACCGAGACGCATTTTTTGAAGGCTGATCCCTTATCAGTAAAAGGGGGGAGATGACTCAATGGGGTGGAATGTTCCCAGCGATTCAGTCTGTAATTTCGTTTCCATTCATGGCAGAATGCAGCAAGCAAACCCTACTGTATCTGTATCTGTATAGCTGGTATAACCACCCTTCAGTGTAACACACCAGCTTCTGTATCTGTATCTATATAGTCGGTATAACACACCAGCTTTGCAGGCACGCGGCGCAGCAGCAGCTGGTTTTATTATACTGAACGACCTGTCACACCTAGTTTGACAGGTCGTTCAGTATCTGCAAATTCTCTTTAAAACTATCAAACAAAGATGTCCCTTCTGTGCTTGGTACAAATTTCACTCTATGATAGTTCTGGGAAAATATAAGTTTTTAACACATCAAATTATCCTAGGTTGGTAACTCTGGTACATGAAGACATGACTGTTTCTTGTCCTTTTTTGAGCTGGTATTAGATGCTTCTCATACTGGCAGTGTTAGAGTCAGGTGACACCATATATGAAGACCTGTGACAGTGAAACGCATATTGTACTGTGTGCAGTAGTAAGCCAGTGTAATGGCCCAGAACACACCCTGACCATTATGTACCCTAGGATAATTAAGGGGTACATCATGACCTGTTACACTGGGTCAGACACAATGTCAGCACCAAAGTGGCTGGAAGCATCGTCAGATTTAAAAAAAAATCTAGTTTCATATGACATATAGCGCAACTTCAGATGTTCCTATGATCTAGTTTCATATGATGAACCCACTGTCTATAACCTCATTCTCATTAACTTGGCGACATTACAACAAAGTACCCGAAAATATTAACATTGTGAAATGCCAAGATCTTCATTTATCTAAGGTATGTCAAAATTGTATCAAAGCTACTATTCAGGCATTCCATTTATCTAATCCAGTGGTTTCATATTCTGCTACAGCATAGCCGGGTATAAAGGACTGAGAAAAAATGAATAATTCAGAAAGTAACCAATGCTGGGAATTCTAAAGTTTGCTTGTGAAATGACAAATCTAAAACTACTGATATAGAAGTCACATATTATATTACATGATATCAGGGGCATGATCAAGTAGCACTTCAAGTGAAAATTGTCATATACACATGTGCATGTCCCTTTCTGAAAAGCTTTAGAATGATGCATACAGGCAAAACTTTAACAGCATTTGTTACTAATGATTGATTTCTTTTCTAAGGCCTTTAGACCTATAATCAGTTGTAGCAGAATATGAAGTACATGTACACAAGTTATGGTGTCCTGCATGGGAGACATTGAACAATTTTATCGGACACCTGGCGGGCCATCTTGTCTCTGTGGGGAGATCATAAAGAAAGAGGCATCCGAAATCCATCTTTACAATTATGCACTTTTAGGTAGCATTCCTCATCATGAGACTAATTAAATTTTCAAACAAAACCACATTTCTGCAGTAATCCATTCACATTTCAACACACACCAACAAACTTTGCATCTCTGATCTATTCTCTAACACCCTATTTTAGCACCCTCACTCTATTAGTGATGATTTAGCAACTTTTGGTAGCTGCAAAGGCAGGTTACAAATGCTTTAGGGCTGAAAAGCACATTGTAATGGTTTCCATCATGGGAGACATTGCAAAATTTTATTGGGTAATTGGCCTGCTGTCTTGTCTCGGTGGGAAGATTTTGGAAGAAAGAGGCATCCAAAATCCATCTTTTTCTTTATGCGTTTTAAGGAGATATGGCACCAGGTTTCATCACGGGGCTAATAAAAAGTGAAGAAACACAAGTGCAGTGAGGTACCTCAGCATTCATCTTTTCAACCCACGTTAACAAACTCTACATCTTTAATCAATATCCAACACACTGCCTGTGTGTAATGCTAGTTCACCTTTTTCCGTTGGGTAACCTAGATTCATTGTTTTACAAAGCTGGGTATTTAGACATTTCAGGTGAATGATGTGGGTTTCAAATGTCAACATTTTCAAGATATTGCAATAAGAAACTACCTTCCATCGACTTAACGATCCCGAAATACCTTATGTTTATATACAACGGATATAGGTTACCCAACGGATAAAGGTGAACTAACATTAAGTGCACTTACATAGTCTAGCACCAATTCATCATTTAAGGTAATGCAAGGTTAAGTAAATGTTACACTGTATATTGGAACTGACATTTACAAGCTCTATGCTAATTAAAAGTACAACACATAAGCCCTGGCCAGTAACATAGAATCATGATTTAAAGTGTGCATGAGGTAGTCAAAACTTTAAAAAGAAAGGAAACAAACTATTATTATAGATATTCTGAACTCCAACAGAGCAATGTACAAAAAAACAAATTTCAGCCCATCTTACAAAAAAACAAATTTCAGCCCATCTCATCAACTCTGCACCACTAAAACAAAAAGCTGTGGCATTTCCTAAAACTCTTCTTTAATCCACCATAAAAGTTATTCTGAATTTGAATAGAGAATTGTAAAAAACAAATTTCAGCCCATCTTACAAAAAAACAAATTTCAGCCCATCTCATCAACTCTGCACCACTAAAACAAAAAGCTGTGGCATTTCCTAAAACTCTTCTTTAATCCACCATAAAAGTTATTCTGAATTTGAATAGAGAATTGTAAAAAACAAATTTCAGCCCATCTGTAGAAATAAGAGGGGCGAGCAAGAATAAAAAGAAACAAACATGCCGACACCTTGGTCGGCAGATTACAACCCAGCAGCAAAAGCACTGTGCTAGAAAAGGCTGATCAGCTGAGTTACACATCTTACCAACTCTGCTCCACTAAAACGAAATGCCTGGACATTTCTCGATTCTCTGCCCTCATCTGCATTCAGGCAGTGTCCCGTACGGAGTCATTTGGATAATTAAACCTGTGACGGATCTAGTGTAAAGCCCCCCGGCTGAAGGGTCTCCACCACCCAGCCATGAATCCTACTGGTAATTACTCCTTCCAGTCAGCGCTACACACTGTCCTCATTCCCGCTGCATGAAGGTGCTAAAGACTCTAACTGGCAAATAAATGGCAGGCAGGCAGCTGTGCAGGTTTCTTAAAGTGGTACCTCACTGCACTTGCGTCAAGCTTGCGTCACTGCGGCGTTCATTCAAAAGGCAAGTAGACACAGAAAGAAGCAGCATCCTGACTCCCAGTCAGAGCTACACACTGTCCTCATTCCCGCTGTATGAAGGTGCTAAAGACTCTAACAGGCAAATAAACGGCAGGCAGGCAGCTGTGCAGGTTTCTTAAAGTGGTACCTCACTGCACTTGCGTCAAGCTTGTGTCACTGCGGCGTTCATTCAAAAGGCAAGTAGACACAGAAAGAAGCAGCATCCTGACTCCCAGTCAGAGCTACACACTGTTCTCATTCCCGCTGTATGAAGGTGCTAAAGACTCTAACTGGCAAATAAATGGCAGGCAGGCAGCTGTGCAGGTTTCTTAAAGTGGTACCTCACTGCACTTGTGTCAAGCTTGTGTCAATGCGGGGTTTGTTTACTGTGTCACTGTTTTGTTCTACAATTTTTTATGATTTAGATATTGCGTGATACTTTAAAGTATGACTTTTTAGAGGAAAATAAAATACACAAAAATTAAGAAAATTTGTTCTTCATCACTGAAATTTGTTGAGTATCTGTCAAACCCCGCAGTGACGCAAGCTTGACACAAGTGCAGTGAGAGTGCACCTTTAGCTGTGCTGCTTCTGATCACAGTAAAACAAGAGGCAAGTGGACACAGAAAGAAGAAACATCCTGACTCCCAGTCATCACTACAGACTGTCCTCATTCCTGCTGAAGGTGCTAAAGACTCTAACAAGCAATAAACGGCAGGCAGGCAGCTGGGCAGGTTTCTCTTAACTGTACTTCTTCTGATCACAGTAAAACAAGAGGTGAGTAGAAACAGAAAGAAGAAACATCCTGACTCCCAGTCAGCAATACAGACTGTCCTCATTTCTGCTGAAGGACTGCTAAAGACTAACAGGCAAATAAACGGCAGGCAGGCAGCTGGGCAGGTTTCTTATAGCTGTACTGCTTCTGGTCACAGTGAAACAAAAGGCGAGTAGAAACAGAAAGAAGCAACATCCTGAATCCCAGCCAGCACGTACAGTATACAGACTGTACTCATTCCTGCTGAAGGTGCTAAAGACTCTAACAAGCAAAAAACGGCAGACAGCTGGGCAGGTTTCTTAGCTGTGCTGCTTCTGGTCACAGTAAAACAAGAGGCAAGTACACACAGAAAGAAGCAACATCCTGACTCCCAGTCAGCAGTATACACTGTCCTCATTTTTGCTGAAGGTGCTAAAGACTCTAACAGGCAAATAAACAGCAGGCAGCTGGGCAGTTTTCTTAGCTGATTACTGCTTTGGTCTGTGACCAATAGGGGTGGGTACCGGAAAGGTATACCTTTTTGTCTTGTTGGACTGGTCTGGAAAAAAAAGAACCTGAAAAAAATCAGTGGAACGGATGTTTGACCGATTTGAAAATGAACAAACTTGTACCGGCAGGCATTCACATATTTTGGGGCTAACAATGTCCAAGCAAACAACAAGAGCAAAGTAGAGGAGAGTTGAAAGTCATTTTAACTAAGTATCCACAGTCAAACCAAGGAGCTAATATCTGATAAAAGCTCCTTGGTCAAACTGGGTCTAAAACAGACTCGGGCAATTAGTGTTGTTTACATGAAGATAGGATTTTGACATGCCAATGGACGTTGGATTCTCCACTAAACAATCCCTCGTTAGTGAAACGGACCATTGCTTTGAGTATGATATGTTTACAGATGATTAAGTCCAGGTTCAGGTCCGTACCTGGACCTAGTTCTCTGTACCTGAACTGTACCTGTTCCTGTATTTTCGGTACCGTTACCCACCCCTAGTCACCATCTTCTCTCATTAATTACTGGCATGGAAGCTCAGTTCTGTATTGGATTTGAAGTTTAGCATTACTGACATTTGATGACACTTTGTAAAAATTTTATAATATTTCAACTTTACAAGCATTGAATTACAGCATTAGTAATGGTATTGCATAAAATTACATGCAAAATGTTTGTGGATCTGAAAATGGAGTACAGGTAATAACTCTAGCATCCTCTTTCCATTTTCCTTTAAGTTAATGCCCTGAAGTTTGCATGAAGCAAAAAATGCTCTTTTTGACAAGCCATGTAGTATCATCATAAGACAAGGTGTTCATTTCTCTTCATGAGTTTTACCATGTAAAAAACAACAACTTTTAAAGTGGTCACTGCATGTTTGTTGCAAAAATACCTTTAAGTTAGTTTTAACGACATAACGCACTACCTAACCACACTAAGCATCTGTCAGAAGTGCCTGCAGCTTTGAGCAGATGTGTTAAATCAGACTTCACAATCTCATAAATGTTTCAGTTCCTGCTGTACTGCAAAACTCCCCTTCATATCTAGTTGTGCGCAAACATTTTGTCTTCTTAGCTCATTTCTCATTCCTGGAAAATGCGACGGAAGGTTTGTCAAACCAGGATGTGTGCGGAACGCGGGTTTATTGTAACCTCTCTTTACATGCGGATATTACACCCAACGTTATGTCCCTAATTCACTCCCCAATCGCAGTAAGAAAGTAATTTCTTGCTCGGAAACCTCTGAGGCACATCAACTTTATGGCCCGCCTGGAATGAACCGTTCCTGGGTGCCATAAAAATTTCGAGTTTACGGCTAACACAGATATAAAACGCGATCGCGGCAGCCTTACATCATCGAAGCGGCGGTTCTAGCGGGGAGGCTGGGGCCGCTGGGTTTCCCCTGATTTCAATTTCACAGTCGCCATTATCTCTGGCCACTTACCATGCAGGGGGTCAGCGCCGTAAAAGGCTTGATAACTCTTTATGGTCGGCCGTAAGTGCTTACAAAAGGCTGCACCACAAAATAACAAAGGAGAAGAGGCAAGGGTTTGAATATGGATCTCACTATGCTTGACACACACACTGCTGAATTCAGACTGTAAGTTAAAATATTCAAGAGTAAAATGGCAGACTAGTAAACTCACTTGTTGGGGGCAGTAATTCACAAACTACATGTACAGTGAAGCCAACAAAATGGTCTATGGTCTTATTTCTCTGCTTCAAGAAATGATTTCCACATACATCCGTTGTTATATCAATCTGCAACATTTTCAAAACATTGAAGTTTAAACAACGGATATAGGTAACCCCGCAGATAAAGGTGAACTGACATCAGATTTATCTGATACAGCATTGATGAAGGTTGTATAATTGAGTGTTCTCCTCAGTTGTTCCAGGTGTTCAGGGCTACATAATTCACAGTCAACATGCCCGGGGAGCCCTCCACACAGCTGACCTCAAATGCAGAAAAAAGTGTTTTTGTGGCTTATGATTCTTAAAACATTCAAGGGGAGGATTCTCCCAGACCACCTACAATGTTTGACTTGACTTCGTTGACTTGTGGCTGTGCTGCATTAGGATGTTCCAAGTATGCTGTGGAAAAATCCTTGTGAGAACACTGGGATTATCATAATTTAGTATGCAGCATTTCTGAAATTATAATTTTAAAAAAATGATACATTTCCCATTGTGGTTTCTCTCTATGATCTGATACAGCATTGATGAAGAAGAGTGTTCTCCTCAAGTGTTGGGCTAAATAATTCACAGGGAACATGCCCGCGGAGACCTCCACACAGCTGCCCGTAAGGAGCTGTTACTCCGCTTTTCATGAATGTTTTACCCGGAATGGTCCCTGCGCAGGAATTTGCCTTCACAATTTATGGGTCTGCCTAAAGCAATGTTGTTTAGCGCGGCTTAGCGGTTGTTGGCCCCTACAGAGAGGGGAAACTGACCAGAGACTATCCCTCGCAAAGCTCAGTCTTACAGCAGACACATACTGGGACACTTATCTAATGTGATTCCAATGTATGACTGAAGGATACACATATGAAACCCAATGGAAAACATAGTACTGTTAATATCCATGACCAATTGCTCCACCAACAGAAACACAAGGACCTGCAAACCTACTGTCTGTTATGCTGTCCTCCTAGGAGTGATTGATTGATTATCATGAAACACAATGGAATCACAGTCTCTATATAATTGGCAATATTAAAGGAAACCTTTTGTATACTGTAATTCACTTTGTCTTCACGGTACCAAATTTTCACGGTCTGAGAAAATTTAACTCGTTCTCCGAACTTAATGTTCACTGTAGTGACAAGTGCGCATTAACAAAGGCAGTGATTTATTTGTTATCAGTAATGATAAGTTCACGTTATAGTCTTCACAGTGAAAACCGTGAACATAACAGTACATTGAAAAAATCAGGAATTACAGTAATGTATCCTCCAAAGCAAACAAAAAGAACTCTCTGACTAGGGAAAAAGGGAAGATACACACATGGGATATCTCCTCTTCTGCTGGGTGTGTTTCTCCTGTGAGCGTTTTCCCTGAGTTTTGACTATTGAACTGAGCTTTACGAGGGGTGTACCTCTACCCATTACAAACATGCTGGGTATTAATGATTGCTTCTAGATGCTTTAAGTTATTTCTACATTTAGGTTGGTATGAAAGATATATTACATTGAATATATTAATTAAAAGATAAAGTTACCTAACTTAAAGGTTCTTCCTGCACCTGATGACACATAGAGCAGCATCCATCTCCATTTCAGGATCCCTAGGCCAACCAGCATCTTAAAGTTTTCTTTTCACAAAATGCACCCAACCAATTGCAAACATGCACCCCCGTCCTTTGTCGCCTATGATATTCAAGCATTGTTTAAGTGCAGAAAACTATTTAATGTCCGTACCAAACCTCACTCATGGCTAACTCCCAACCATGGTCTGGAGAAGGTTGGGAGCTCGCCTATGATAGTTTCGGCTATGTGTGACATTAAGGGCTTTAGCCTACTAGCCCCTAATCATGTATCCATGTAATCAATTTCATTCCATAGAAAACTAAGAACTGTAACCCTAGTTTACCTTTATCCATGGGGTAACCTATATCTGTGCCTATGGCTGACCCCAGGATGACATCACGGTTACGACATGATGAAACGTTTTTACCTAATCAAGGCTTTGCCCCCCTCCCGCGACTGAACATGAGTTATGTGACCCCGGGAGTGGGGTCGCCGCCCTTGGTTGCCGGGTGTGTCAGGAACATCTGGATACCCGGCAACGCTTCTACCCTAACACTGTAGCTGGGACGTTAGTTCACCTTTATCCGCGGGGTAACCTATATTTGTTGTGTTGATAAACAGGGTATCTAGGGATACAAAATTGCCGGGCGCTGGTTTCAAATTGTAAAATTTTCAAACTATGAAAACACCACCCTCCTACTTGATATCCCAAAATACCTTGTTTTTAAAAAGAACAGATATAGGTTACCCCGCGAATAAAGGTGAACTAGCATTATTCAAGTAGGAGGAGGGTGTAGCAGATGCAGAAATAACAAAGTAATTCCAAATTTCAAGACCATACAAAAAAATGAATGCCTTGCCTCATCTGCATAATGCACATGCAAGTTTACCTCACACCTGTAAGGTTAACCATGCAAAGAGAACCGAGTGAATGTTACTGCACCTAAATGATGCAGTACTTGCTAGGATTGCAGCTCTTAGAACCAGAAATTACAAGGCATAGTTCACTGATCATGGCATGTATTAAAGGAAAGAGTTACACTGCTTCATCCAGCATTGAGTCCTTTAACCATTCATGTCCTCCCAATGTCAGCAAGTACTTTATTACAACTCTTGTATCTACACACCTGTACTTAGCCTAATAGGGCATAAATGTACATTATCATATAGCCAGGCGCCGTGGACCAATCAGAAGGCCCCGTTCCACGTTGGTTATGACGCCGTAACACGTAGATTCAGGCCAGGCAGGTGGGTATCGCTCCCCTGATTGGTCAGAATGAATCGACACCGGCACCGGCGTCGATTTGCATCGACACCGGTACCGGTGT
>NC_049991.1:19669836-19681611 GCF_000003815.2 Branchiostoma floridae | reverse complement strand
TATCGCACCTGACCAGGGATTATCTCACCATATACACCTTGGGCCGGGGCATTAACCCTTTATTAAAGGCTACCATCATCATTTATGTTAGATGTCATTGCTCAAGCCTACAAAATGATGCATAATACAGTCTTTTACTGCAAAAGATTTCGAATCATATCTGTTACAACAGCAAATCCTGAACACCAATAGTTGATTCACAATTCTGGTACCAAAAGATGGTCACTCAGGCAGTATACCCAATATACCCGTTAAAATGCCATTATTCTCATTAAGCTTTATTTCTAATTAAGCCAGTAAAGATCAAATCACCACTAACTTTGGTTCAGCATCACTTAAAAAACTGAGGCACAAAACTACTGGTAGCTTTCTCCTGTAAAATTCATGGCCAGGGCTCGACCCCTCTCTCCTTTACGGCGTTTGTTTATTTACGACCAGAATTGATGATGTTGGGGCCAAATTGGAATCACAGGGCTTAGCTTAATCATACAAGAGGTGAGGAGAAGATCTGCAGCCCAAAGAGGCAGGTCAGGGTTGCAGTGTCAGGGTCAGGGACATCTGGATGACTTAAAGGCATTTGTCTTTCTTAATAATGTTTAGCAAATCATTTGGGCCTTCTACTAGCAAACATGTAGACTAGTCTTCCTTTATAGATAAGCTGCCTCGCTGCTGTTTATGTAGAAAGACAGATTTTTCTCCAAAGCCTAAGTAAGAGGAGTAATCTGAATTCTCAAAAAGGAAAGAAAAAAGACAGAAAAGAAAGGGTGGTGTATTTGAGGAGATCCGCAGCTTTAACAGGCAGGTCAGGGTTGCAGTGTAAGAGTCAGGGACATCTGGATAAAGCATTTGTCTTCTTTAATAATGTTTAGCAAAACATGTAGACTAGCCTTCCTTTAAGACAAGCTCCCTCGCTGATGCCTTATGTAAAATTAAGACAAATTCACCTCCAAGGCATCATGAGGGGAGTGATTGGGAGATCTGAATTTGCAAACAGGCAGCTCAGGGTCGCAGCAGAAGTGTGATTCATGATGTCTTCTCTAATGCTGTTTATCAAAACACTTAGTCTTGCTTTCCAGTTGTGAACTTCAGGCAAACTCTTCCTCTAGCATCATTACAGGGGTACAGGGTGAGTAGATCTGTATCCCAAAGAGGCAGCTCAGGGTTGCAGTGTAAGAATCAGGGACAACTAGCCAACATACTAGATTTTTAAACAATATCTATCAAACATGTACACAAAGCCTTCCTTTTTAGATAAACTCACTTGCTGCTGTTTTATGTAAAATTAAGAAAGATCCTACTCCAAGGCATCAGGAGATCTGCATTCTCAAACAGGCAGCTCAGGGTTGCAGCAGAAGTGTGATTCATGATGTCTTCTCTAATGCTGTTCATCAAAACACTCAGTATTGCTTTCCAGTTGTGAACTTCAGGCTAACTCTTCCTCTGGCATCATTAGAGGGGTACAGAGTGAGGAGGTCTGCATCCCAAAGAGGCAGCTCAGGGTTGCAGTGTAAGAATCAGGGACATCTACCTGACACACTAGATTTTTTAACAATACTTATCAAACATGTAGACAAAGCCTTCCTTTGTAGATAAGCTCAATTGCTGCTGTTTTATGTAAAACTATGACAGATCTTCCTCCCAGGCTGCTGAAGATCTGAATTCTCAAACAGGCAGCTCAGTGTTGTAGCACAAGTGTGATGCATTTTGTCTTCTCTGATGCTGTTTATGAAAACACTTAGTCTTGCTTTAATTTCTAGACCCTAACTGCTGAAGCCCAAAGCTGCAAGTCATAGCTGCTGTGTCAGGGACATCTGGTTCACTAGAATTTGTCTTTTTCAACAATTTTTATCAAAACATGTAGACTAAGCCATGATTTTTAGACAAGATCCCTCACTAATGTTTTATGTGTCCATCTCTAAAAACCAGGATCATCTTCACCATAGCAGGACACAGTTTTCCTCTATCTTAAAGCACAAACTTGACATTAAAGCAGTGAAGTCTCAAGTCTCGAAGGCTCTTTCTCAAGGAAATGATTATAAAGGATTCTTGCTGCCTTTAATTCAAAATGTGTATCATAGTTAACACTTAGGCATTACACCCAAAACATACCTACATAAACACAGGGTCACTGCAAAAAACATCACAGTGACATCACAAACTCGACATAAAAGCAGTGGAGACTCTGAGTGCTTCAGTCAGGTCAGGGCCACAAAGTACGGGTCACAGACATCCCTCTGAAGCATTCCTCTTAGGCAGGTTTATCAAAACACAAGATCTGTCTTATGTTGAACACTTGACAGCACTTTGCTTTGGACGTTCAAGGCTTTACAAAGGCAGCCAAGCTTCCCCTTATCTTAACCTCATTTTCCCCCCATCTTTGTGGTTGGTGGGATTTGTAAACTTGTAATCTGGAGTTTGAAATGAAACCACCAGAGGCATAGCTTGTATCAAGATCCTTGCTTTGATAAACAGTTCAAACTTCAAAATAAGTTATGCTTTGTTTAAAGAAATATCGGATAAATGGCCTACAGCTTTATTCTAAGGAACGACGCAAAAAAGAAGCAACATATGACAAGATACAGTCATGCTATGTACATACTCTCCCAAGGATGTTAGAATTTCAGCTGTCTCTAATTTGGCATCTCTATCGCAGTTCATAACTAGGAATTAACCGAAAACCATTCCTTTCTGGAAAAAGGACCGTTACAAAACTGTGTATTATTAATCAGACTTTGAACTTTTGTCCTGATGAGCATTTAGTATTCAACAAGGCCTCCGTGTGGCACCCTGTCAGTGCAGAGCCTCTCCATTGTGGTAACATATGCCCATTGTCCTATTTCACTCAGAGATGCTGTCGCAGCTGGAGGTGTGAACATCTCAACTTAATTGACTAAACAGCTCACCAAGTCCCCAGAGATGCGTTCCCGCTGTAGAAAGAACCTCGGTGCCATTAGTTAAATGTCATGGCTTGATGGAGTGTGCAGTGTTATTGCTGCGGTCCAAATGGCCAATTGATAAACTTGTCTAAGAGAGGACTGTATTTTTCTCCAAAATAGAAAGACTTGTTTTAACCTCTTGTATCTGAATGGTGCCCCAGGGAGGTAGTTTTGTCAGAAGTGAATTATGGTAAGTTGATAGATTGAAGCCTGGGCGATAGTTTACAGCCTAAAAGGAATGAATGAATAAATGAATGAATTAATGAATGAATGGGAATAAATGAAAATAAATGAATGAATGAATGAATGAATTAATTAATTAATGATTGTTCATTATGTTTATTTCAAGCTTTCATGCCCCAATGGGCCAGCTACATGTCGTGATAAAGTAGTGTAGATAATCATGAAATATAACTATTCATGGAATAATGCTTTATCATACTACAAAATCATATTTTTGGTGGTTTCTCTAAAAATTACAAATTGAATGTAATTGCATCCATACCATCCATACATAGGAAATTCAATGAAGAAAAACTTTGGTGGGACAAACACTTTATACAGCTCAAATTTCAGTACCAAGGACAGCACAAATCACAAGCAGGACATGGATTTCACAAATTTCTGCCTGATTTCATACTCTCCCTGTCACATCTATGAGTCACACTTAGCTCTGGCCATGTCTAAAAAATGACACGGATTTGAAAGAAACCCAGAAAATGGTTATCTGGTAAGGTCATGTGAACACCATAATGCCAAACTTGACATTTAGCTCATGCCCTGACACATGTTACAGTCTTAGTCTAGCCTTTTCTTGTCAAGGAACATAATCCAGCATGTGTAAAAGATGACAGGGATTTAACAGAACCACAGAAAAGGCTTCCTTTGTAATTTTATGTTATACACCATAACCCCGACCTTGACATCATGACCTTGATATTTAACTCTGCCCTGACCAATGTTATAGTCTTGGTCTAGCCTTGCAATGTCAACTAACATCATGCACCATGTCTAAAAGATGACTGGGATTTGACAGAATCCTCAGAAAATAGGTCCTTGGTAATCTTAAATGCAAACCATAATCCTGACCTTCACATTTTGACCTTCACATTTTGACCTTCATGTTTACTTCATGTCATGCCAAGTGCTGCACTCTTTTCATCTCTCCTACACAAGTCACAGAAAGCTCTAGCATGTCTTCTTAAAAAATGACAAGGATCTTACAGAAGTCACAGAAAGCTCTTAGCACGTCTCAAAATGACAAGGATCTAACAGAAGCCCAGAAAATGTTTTCTCTGTAAGTTTACGACCGTGAAAACTAGACTGGCTGATGTATTCTTTTTCTGGTATGGTCTGACCCTTGACCTCTTGGTACATCAATATCAGGAGATGTTCACAGCTGAGTGGATGTCAAAGATGGAGGCTATAAATTTTCACATGCTGTAAAACTCTGCAACACCGTTGCAATCTGTCTTGGAGGCACTGCTGTGAACCTAACATAGGACATACCGGAGAAACCTACTAGGTGTTCATGAATGTGTGTTGTACATTGTAGTTTTTGGAATTTTGAGTTTTTAAAAGCCAATTACTCAAAAGCAACTGGATATGATTTTGAACTGTCAGACTTTTTCAGGTGCATCAACCAACTTTCCTCAGTGACACTGAAAAGATCTTGAAGAGTAGGATTTTATGCTGTAAAGTCAATGCCAATAAAGTTATAACACACAGTCTACATTATATCTGTTACAATGGAGTTACTTAGTACTGTTCTAAGTATTTTCACTTTTATCAGGCCACACCAACTTAATTTTGTGGATGACATCCTCTGGAGTGCAGAACTCTGGATGACAAAACTAATGCGTGCCAGCAAAACAAACAAAAAAAAGAAAAATCCAGCTAAAAAAAGCTGCTAACCGCATGACTTAACGTCCAGACCCTTCTTTCCCAGGATTGGTATCATGTTTATATTGCCAGTCTTGTTTTCAGAAGGAAGAAGGGCCCTGACCGTGTGTCCCCTTACCCTGGAGAGCAGATTCTCTGGCAAGCATGAATTTCTAATTGACCAGGGATTAACCATTGAGCAAAATGGGGCCACAGTTTTTTCCAGAACAGGTGAAAATCAATGCGCATGTGGATGTCATCCATAAAATCATGTCAGTGTGGCTTTACACATTGTCACAGCTCTGCATTGTGCATTGTAAGTCTACACAATAACAATGAAGTTTATGAATACTTTTCTAATGAAGCCTTTTGTATGATTTAGCTCTGTATAATGTAAGAGTCTATAAAGCCTGTGGCTCTGATGCCATCAAAATGAGAATTTTCATGTAAAGCAAAAAAGACAATACATCATTATTTTACAAGCTGTCAAGTTGTCACCAGTAAAGGTACAACACAGTCTACATTAAAACTGTGACAATGGAGCTAATAAATAAGTTTTGGTATTGTATTTATCTCTGTATGTATATAAAACCTTCAGCAAAGTTGCTATAAGAATGAGTCAGGCTTTTCTAGCTAAAGAACACGTTCCATCATTGATGCAAGCTGTCAGCTTGCCGCCAGTGAAAGTCTAACATAAACACAGACTCTTAGAGTCTATATAATAATAACAATGAAGATTATGAATATTTCTCTAATGCTGCCTTTTGTGTAGTTCTGTATGATGTTAGATTTTATAAGGCCTGAAGCTGTGATGCTGTCAAAATGAGATTTTCCTGTGCAACACGACAATAAATCATGGGAGTACGCTGTCAGTCCGAGTGCCAGCAAAGATTTAATGTGAGGGAAATTAGAAATGTATTGGGCTGTTATATGGGTTACCTGGGATTATTGCTGTTGTGGTATTGCCAGAAACAGTCGGGGAATTGAATCCTGCTGGAGGGAAAACTGGCGGGTTTTGTCTGAGCGTGTCGTGATCGTGGAAGTGGGGCGTCAGCAACAGTCATAAACTCGGTATCATGTCTAGAGTGGAATATCAGACCTCGTAATCTGCGTTTTATGAGCGAGTCGGATAATAATGATTCCTTGTGGAAACCGAAGATCTGATACTGGAGTGCCAAAAATGAGTCAGACTCTGTTTTCTGATAGATTCTCTGATCAAATGACACCAACACTGCCAACAGCCCTGTAACAACAGGACAAACTTAATATATAATCTCCCTGGCAATGATGAAAATAGAATACAACATGGTGTACTTCGTATCACCCGAGGTACCAGCCTGACAATGGGTAGGACCGCCCAAAGGCACCCAAGAAATCACCTTTCATTGCAAAATGTGCCAGAAGTTGAGAAAATTTGGTGTCTTGAACAAATTAAAATTTTCTGAATCGGGTACTATTTGAATAGCAGCGTAGTCAGCATATGCTAAGCTCATTTAAATAATTTTAAGGAATTCAGTGTGACAACAGTTGAACCCTGTGTGATAACCCAAGTTATCAACTGGTCCAGAACACCCATAGTGAACATTACCACAGCTCAGGTATGACATAACCACACATACCTTGTAGAAATTATCTCCTTGCTACAGATTCCTCGAACAAAAATCCAACTAGTCCACTAATCTGAGGCTTTTAAGTCAACATCTTTCACCTCAGCTGTCTAGATCTCATCCCGACCTACACAAATCCCAGGCTGTAACGTTATCCCCAAATCAGCCGAAGGCCACGTCAATTCCATTGGTCTGTTCTTGGATCTAAAAACAACTAAGATTAAATGGAAGATCAATACCAACAGAGTCTGACAAACTCGTTATGAATTTTGAGATAGGACTTTTAAATGCATGAGAACCAATGAAATTATTTTGTGTCGCCAAAGTTTGAGAGAGTGCTTACAGTGGCTTTATCAGGATATACTGGACTAAGCTCAGTCGTTTGGGGGGCAAATCAAACAAGAAAATGTTGTGACCTTTGCAATAGGATATCAAAATATTTGAAAGACAAGAAAATGATTTTTTAAATGCAAAAATTTAGGGGAGTACTATGATCATTAGTTTGGATAGGATTGTTGGCCTTAAGCCCCCTTTACAAATCAAGAATTTAGCTCGGCCGAGTTGTCAGCGTGCTCTAAATTACGAGGAAGTTTGACCCTGATGCCGACAAAGAAACTCTGCCATTTGTTCATAGGCATCAGGGTCATGCCTCCTCCTAATTAAGAGCTCGCTCACAACTCGGCCGAGCTAAATTCTTGATTTGTAAAGGGGGCTTAAAGACTGGTGTTTTGGACAAAAAGATGTAAACTTTGCAATAAGATGTCAACTGTCAAAAAAACAAGGAAATAATTTGGTACTGCCAAAGTACAGACAGGCGAGTACATTTCAGTAGCTTAGAAACGATTCCTGACCTATTAAACAATATGTCTTGGTGCAAATCAGACAAAAAGATGTTGTAACCTTTTCAGTAGGATGTCAAAATGTTAAAAAAACAAGGAAATAATTTAGTACTGCCAAAGGATAGTGGAGTATTTATCAGTAGCTTTGACAAGATTACTGGCCTAACATGACATTTTGGTGCAGATCAGACAAAAAGTTTGCAATAGGTTGTAAAAACTGTCTGAAAAACAAGGAAATGATTTGGGACTGCCAAAGGACAGGCGAGTACTTATCAGTGGCTTTGACAGAATTACTTGGCCTAATATGACGTTTTGGTGCAAATTGGGAAACTCGCCTCCCACAAAACCGATCCGGCGGTCGACGCAACGAAGGGGGCAGACTACAAATGGCCCTCATCAGTCCGCGGCAAATTCTTCTGTCGATGGCCGTGCTGAGCCAAAATGGCGTCCATTTGTCTTTCGTTTGACCCCTGGACCTCACCACGCCACCGAGATCAGCCCAATACCCCCGTATCATGACGGGTCGATGCCAGAGTTGGGGGAAGACTCAGGTCGGCGGCCTGTATATAGTGCCATTATTATTTTTTGTGCACAGTCAAAACTACCCAGGGCGTAACGTTAAATCTTGGACCTAAAAGAGAATGAATGTAGACTGTAGGTGGACTTACTTGTGTCAGAGGGGGAGTTAGTCCTAGAGTAAGTCCACCCCATTTTGCCATGTTTGAGAACTGTTGGTGTTAGTTTTGGTGGACTACTAGTCAGATCTGAGTAAGGCCTTAACACCAATTTAGGGGTTCATCAATTCAGTAAGTTCATCTTTAGTCCTCTCTGAGTAAAGTCCATTTTTAGACCTTACTGTCGACTTACTGTGGGTGAAAAGAGGACTATGGTCCATGGTAAGTCGTTTATAGCCCCATTAGAAGACCTGACTCATGGGTCCTATATATTATCAGGTCTATGTGGACAGGTGGTCACTACATGTAAACAGGGTTATTAATGCTTGTGTCAATGGGATACAACTGACCAAGAGGCAAACCAAAATGTGGTCACATTGGCCAGGTAGTCTGTGTACATCCTATGGTAGAGCCTGTAATTCAGACTTATTCTATCTCCAGTTTGTTCCACTGATCGCATGTCTAACAAGCATATGACACCCCAAGTTCAAAATTTGTTGAAATTCCCAGTTGGTCGGGAAAAGAGGACATTGAAAGATCTCTCAAACCAACTCCAAACAGCAGATGGCCTCATTCATGACTAACTCCCAAATATGTTCTGGAGAATGTCGGGAGGCCATCGTCTAAGCTTAGTATGACAAGGCCTAACTTCCAACCACAGTCTGGAAAAGGTTGGGACGCCATGGTTTAAGCTAGGTATGACAGGGCCTTAACTTCCAACCATGGTCTGGAGAAGGTTGGGAGGCCATGGTTGGCAATGTGTGACAGGTGCTTAACTCCCAACCATGCATGGTCTGGAGAAGGTTGGAAGGCCATGGTTAAAGCTAGGTACGACAGAGGCTTAACTTCCAACCATGGTCTGGAGAAGATTGGGAGGCCATGGTTGGCAATGTGTGACAGACCTTCAGTCCCCATTGTACCCAGTTCTTGCTATCTACAACTGCACTGGAGAGTTATACATGCGACAGCGTACATGTACGGTACAAGCCATTTAGATTCTGATTTAGATAACACATAATCTAAAGCACATAAAATCATTCCAAAAGACACTTGCCGGACAATTTTGCTATAAAGAGGCCAGTGATAGCATCAAGCCTTCTCTGTGGTACAACATGAAGAAGCAGTTTGTATCCCATTACAAGAAAAGCTGGAGTCATTTTCCGATGTTATCTGTCCAACAGTATGCGACAGTGGCAAATTGTTTGCAAATGAGAAACCCAGCTGGAGATCTGCATGCCACAAAACTGCCTGACAGTGTCTATTTCTCATCGCAGCACAACTAAGGTAAAGGAAATGGAAAGAAAAATGATCTTGATCCAGTGTGAGGAGCTACTCTTCCACTGGTCGTGACAGAGAGGACAGATGCTATGTACAGTATTTACAGGTTCATTGTACCGGAGAAATTCCCCTAGCTCTTACGACAAGCACAATGAGCAGCGGACCATTGCTTTACGTCCCGTCCTAAGGGCTGCAACCATTTCCAGTAGCGTGCATGTCAGGTGAGCGACACGGGCAGAATCGAACTCACAGCTTCTAGTTTAAGATGCTGGGCCGCTAACAACTGGACTACGCACACTACCTTAAGGTCACTACAATTCATTTCTTTGTTTTAAGACTAAGTTCAAGGTTGAGATGAAGTAAACAGGAAAACATATAGAGAAACTGAAAGCTGGGACTTAAATTTAAATCATAGTACATAACAATAAAAAATGTAACAGTTGTGTTTCCTGTTTTCCGACCTTACCCTAGAAAAACCTGCCGACCCAAGACTTTTTTCGGGGGGGGGGGGTGAGTGGAGTCACATAGTTTCCACGTAGACTTTTTATGCAGCCTGCTTCCTATTGTAATTAAAAAAATGCTTGTTCAGGGATTCATTCCATGAAATAGTCTGTGCCAAAGTAAAGCCTTCAGCTTCAGACTCTGGTTTAGTGAACTACAGACTACAGACTTTTCTACTGTTCAGTTTTGTCCCTGAGATTCAACAATTAGATTCAGTGTGGCTTGAAACATGTACAATGAAAAGAGGTAGGGAGTGAGACAAGGAAATGCAAGTGGGTTTACTAACTCACTATCCAGTCTACCATCTGTTATTCCCCCACATTACGAGGGTTGGGTATGCTGGAAGAATCCTTTTGATCAATTTTGTCCACCGAGCTTCGAGCAAGTTTTGACGTCAATCCATCCACCTGGCAGCAACTTAAGGCATGTGTAACTCGTACCCTGCTCGACTTCATAGGCCCGGGATAACAGGCATCCATTACAGTCAGTGCCTGCGGTAATGAATGAAAATTCTAACCCTTCTTTTAACCCCTTTAACCCCGTCTTCAATGGTCAGGGCAAACTCTGCGGTTCATACTATTAGTATGAAAGTTCAGCTCTGCGGTTCATCTTGGTTCGGTAAGAATGGGGTTTAAATTGCACGTTGCTGTGAGCTTTCTTCTGGAGGTTGACGGCTGAACAAACAAAAGAAAGTTTGACAACTCAGCTTGGTTCTGCCTGTTATTATAATGCTCTCAGTCTTGATGGCTACAATGGTCTCAGAGACCAAGGTTATACCATAAAATCACCCCATAAATTTGGCTGACGTAAACTACCAGGCCTCCGTCTGGTCCCAACCACCATGGTACTCACATCAGCAGATCAGAGGTAGGTTTAGACAGTCTAGCAAGTATCAAAGTTACCTTTTAAATGTGCAAAGGACAACAGTCTTGAAGAAAAAAAGACTGAAGTACAAGGTTGCACATAGCTTAGCTTTACAAAGAGTATAAAGCCTTCTAGTCCGTGTTCAAGGCCCATTCTCACTTAAAAGTATCAGCAGCGTAGAAGCAGAACAGCCTGAATGACGAATTTGCAAAATTTGTGCCACATTCCAGCGAGTATTCCAAATGAATCTTACGACTCCTTTCACACGAGGCAGAATGAGTCAGAAAACCGTCTGAATGAAAATTCTTTGTATTATTCCTGGGAATTTGCAGTAAGTGCATTCTAGAAATTCCCCCTGCATTCCAGATATTTGTACCTAAATTGCACAAATGTATGTCGAATGAAGAAATAAATCTTTAAAAAAAAGCTGGGCTCTCTCCTGCGAGCTTAAATTTTTTCTCTCAATTTCTTTGTTTGATGAAGCAATTTTCTATCAATGCATATATCCAAAATTTTGCTGTGCACCTATATGATTAAGTTTTTAGGCTGACACTGGAGAAAGCTTGTTGTCTTCCTCTACTTTTGCATAATGATTCATAGTCTGAGGATAAACCTGTTCTTCAACTAGATCTCTTTTGCACATCAATTCACAGCTTCTAAGAAATTCAATATAAAAATAGGAGAATTCTTTTTACACAACCAGTAAATACTTGCATGTACATTGCTTACATTTTGATGTCTATCAGACACCTTCGTCAGAGCTTCTAACTAGAGACATTAAAAAGTAAGTCCAATGTACTAGTACCTGCTGGTAGCGTAAAAAGAGTTCTCCTATATCCTATATTCTACCGACCTGATGAAACTATTTTCACAAAAAAATTAAGCTGCACAATAGAAGATTCCTACATCAACCAGGGAAGATGGGAGAAGTCTTTTTTAGATTCAGTTGTTCAACCAACATACATTTGTACAATTTGGGCACAAATACCTTGGAACTGCTATTTTTAGCATATCTGCATTCATAGCCTCCTTCACCGGCCTCTCTTGGAACCTTGGCAAAATTCTTTTTTAGGGGTGGGTGGGCGATCGTTAGGTCGATTCGCGATTTTTAACCGGGAATATTATGCCGGGAAAGGAATATATGCCGGGAAAGGAATATACATCGGAAAGCTTTACGGGCTAGGCGAAATCGGCA